>NW_021604613.1:21486050-21514800 GCF_004785775.1 Grammomys surdaster
AGCCACTGCACTCAGAGCAGCTGGTAAGAACTCCATCTCACTCCCTAGGCCCCAGAAATACATCTGGGAGCCAGGGACATCTAGGGCACAGCAGCTACCCAAACCCTGCCCCTCCGGAATTCCACTTCCCTTCGGCCCCTGCCTGGTCCCTGGGACTGGAGCAGACACAGAGTAGGTCTGCTCCTGTCCTGTGGAGAAACTGAATCCTGAGTCATCGAGAAGTCACTACACTCAGAGCAGCTGAAACTGAATTCTGAGTCATCAGGGACCCACTGCACTCAGAGCAGCTGGAGCCACTGCACTCAGAGCAGCTGACACAGAGTTGGTCTGCTCCTGTCCTGTGGAGAAACTGAATCCTGAGTCATCTAGGAGCCACTGCACTCAGAGCAGCTGAAACTGAATCCTGAGTCATCGAGAACCCACTGCACTCAGAGCAGCCGAGGAGCCACTGCACTCAGAACAGAAGGATTACCAGATCCAAGAGGTGGCCTGAGTCCCAGGAGTTCTTCCACCCGGGAGATTAGGGGCATAAGACCACAGAGACCTCTGGACTCCGAGGAGCTCTGCAATAAGCAAGATAACTGGAAATACAGATTCCAATCTTACACAGAGAGGGCAGGTACCACTAGAGTTACCCAGATGGCGAAAGGCAAGCGCAAGAACATAAGCAACAGAAACCAAAGTTTCTTGGCATCATCAGTGCCCAGTTCTCCCAATATAGCAAGCCCTGAACACCCCTTCACACCTGAAAAGCAGGATTCAGAATTAAAATCACTTCTCATGATGATGATAGAGGATTATAAGAAGGAATTAAGTAACTCCCTTAAAGAAATACAGGAGAGTACAAGTAAACAGATAGAAGCCCTTAAAGAGGAATCACAGAAATCCCTTAAAGAAATGCAAGAAAACACAAAGAAGGAATTAAACAAAAACATTCAGGATCTGAAACTGGAAATAGAAACAATAAAGAAAGTTCAAAGGGAGACAACCATGGAGATAGAAAACCTAAGAAAGAGATCAGGAGTCACAGACGCAAGCATCACCAACCGAATACAAGAGATAGAAGAGAGAATCTCAAATGCAGAAGATACGGTGGAAAATATTGACACAGTTGTCAAAGAAAATGAAAAAAGCAAAAAACTCCTAACTCAAAACATCCAGGAAATTCAGGACACAATGAGAAGACCAAACCTAAGGATAATAGGTATAGATGAGAATGAAGATTCCCAACTTAAAGGGCCAGTAAATATCTTCAACAAAATCATTGAGGAAAATTTCCCTAACCTAAAGAACAAGATGCCCATAAACATACAAGAAGCCTACAGAACACCAAATAGACTAGACCAGAAAAGAAATACCTCCCGTCACATAATAATCAAAACATCAGATGCACAAAACAAAGAAAAAATACTAAAAGCAGTAAGGGAAAAAGGTCAAGTAACATATAAAGGCAGACCTATAAGAATTACACCAGACTTCTCACCAGAGACTATAAAAGCCAGAAGAGCCTGGACGGACATCATACAGACCCTAAGAGAACACAATTGCCAGCCCAGATTACTATACCCAGCAAAACTCTCAATCAATATAGATGGTGAAACCAAGATATTCCATGACAAAACCAAATTTGCACAATATCTTCCCACAAACCCAGCACTTCAAAGGATAATGGATGGAAAACGCCAACACAAGGAGGGAAACTACAACCTAGAAAAAGCAAGGAAGTAATCTTCCAACAACCCCAAAAGAAGATAACTATACAAACATAACTTTACCTCTAATAACAAAAATAACAGGAAGCCACAATCATTTTTCCTTAATATCTCTTAACATCAATGGTCTCAATTCCCCAATAAAAAGACGCAGACTAGCAGACTGGATACACAAACAAGACCCAGAATTTTGCTGCATACAAGAAACACACCTCAGTGACAAAGACAGACACTACCTCAGAATAAAAGGGTGGAAAACAATTTTCCAAGCCAATGGTCCCAAGAAACAAGCTGGAGTAGCCATTCTAATATCAAATAAAATCGACTTCCATCCAAAATTAATCAAAAAAGATAAGGAAGGACACTTCATACTCATCAAAGGAAAAAGCTACCAAGGTGAACTCTCAATTCTGAACATCTATGCCCCAAACGCAAGGGCACCTACATACATAAAAGAAACTTTACTAAAGCTCAAAACACACATTACACCTCACACAATAATAGTGGGGGATTTCAACACCCCACTCTCAGCAATGGACAGATCATGGAAACAGAAACTAAACCGAGACACTTTGACATTAACAGAAGTTATGAACCGAATGGACTTAACAGACATCTATAGAACATTTCATCCTAAAACAAAAGAATATACCTTTTTCTCAGCACCTCATGGTACCTTCTCCAAAATAGACCATATAATTGGTCACAAAACAAGCCTCTACAGATACAAAAAGATTGAAATAATCCCTTGCATCTTATCAGATCACCATGGAATAAGACTGGTCTTTAATAATGACAAAACCAATGGAAAACCCATGTGCACATGGAAACTGAACAACTCTCTACTCAATGATGACTTGGTCAAGGAAGAAATAAAGAAAGAAATTAAAGACTTTTTAGATTTCAATGAAAATGAGGACACATCATACCAAAACTTGTGGGACTCCATGAAGGCAGTGCTAAGAGGAAAACTCATAGCTCTAAGTGCCTACAAAAAGAAACTGGAAAGAGCACACACTAACAAGTTGACTGCACAACTAAAAGCCCTAGAACAAAAAGAAGCAAATACACCCAGGAGGAGTAGAAGGCAGGAAATAATCAAACTCAGGGCTGAAATCAACCAAATAGAAACTGAAAGAACAATACAAAATATCAATAAAACCAGGAGTTGGTTCTTTGAGAAAATCAACAAGATAGATAAACCGTTAGCCAGATTAACCAGAGGGCACAGAGAGAGTATCCAAATTAATAAAATCAGAACTGAAAAGGGAGACATAACAACAGAAACGGAAGAAATTAAAAAAATCATCAGATCCTACTACAAAGGCCTATACTCAACAAAACTGGAAAACCTGGATGAAATGGACAATTTCCTAGACAGATACCAGGTACCAAAATTAAACCAGGAGCAGATAAACCATCTAAATAGTCCCATAACCCCTCAGGAAATAGCAGCAGTCATTAAAAGTCTCCCCACTAAAAAAAGCCCAGGACCAGATGGTTTTAGTGCTGAATTCTATCAGACCTTCAAGGAAGACCTAATACCAATTCTCTTCAAACTATTCCACAAAATAGAGACAGAAGGAACACTACCCAATTCGTTCTATGAAGCTACAATTACACTCATTCCCAAACCCCACAAGGACCCAACAAAGAAAGAGAACTTCAGACCAATCTCCCTTATGAACATCGATGCAAAAATACTCAATAAAATTCTAGCAAACCGAATCCAAGACCACATCAAAACAATCATCCATCATGATCAAGTAGGTTTTATCCCAGGAATGCAGGGATGGTTCAATATTCGGAAATCCATCAATGTAATCCACTATATAAACAAACTTAAAGAAAAAAACCATATGATTATCTCACTAGATGCTGAGAAAGCATTTGACAAAATTCAACATCCCTTCATGATAAAAGTCTTGGAAAGATCAGGAATTCAAGGCCCCTACCTAAACATAGTAAAAGCAATTTACAGCAAACCAGTAGCCAACATCAAGCTAAATGGAGAGAAACTTGAAGCAATCCCACTAAGATCAGGGACTAGACAAGGCTGCCCACTCTCCCCCTACCTATTCAATATAGTACTGGAAGTCTTAGCCAGAGCAATTAGACAACAAAAAGAAGTCAAAGGGATACAAATAGGAAAGGAAGAAGTCAAAATATCGCTATTTGCAGATGATATGATAGTATACTTAAGTGACCCCCAAACTTCCACCAGAGAACTCCTAAACCTGATAAACAACTTCAGCAAAGTGGCTGGTTATAAAATCAACTCAAACAAATCAGTAGCCTTCCTCTACATGAAAGATAAACAGACTGAAAAAGAAATTAGGGAAATGACACCCTTCACAATAGTTGCAAATAATATAAAATACCTTGGTGTGAATCTAACCAAGCAAGTGAAAGACCTGTATGACAAGAACTTCAAGTCTCTGAAGAAAGAAATTGAAGAAGATCTCAGAAGATGGAAAGATCTCCCATGCTCATGGATTGGCAGGATTAATATAATAAAAATGGCCATCTTGCCAAAAGCAATCTACAGATTCAATGCAATCCCCATTAAAATCCCAACTCAATTCTTCACAGAGTTAGAAAAGGAAATTCTCAAATTCATATGGAATAACAAAAAACCTAGGATAGCGAAAACTATTCTCAACAATAAAAGAACTTCGGGAGGAATCACCATCCCTGACCTCAAGCTGTACTACAGAGCAATAGTGATAAAAACTACCTGGTATTGGTACAGAGACAGGCAGGAAGATCAATGGAATAGAATTGAAGACCCAGAAATGAACCCACACTCCTATGGTCACTTGATCTTTGACAAAGGAGCTAAAACTGTCCAGTGGAAAAAGGACAGCATTTTCAACAAATGGTGCTGGTTCAACTGGAAGACAACATGTAGAAGAATGAAAATTGATCCATTCTTATCTCCTTGTACAAAGCTCAAGTCTATGTGGATAAAGGACCTCCACATAAAACCAGATACACTGAAACTAATAGAAGAGAAGGTGGGGAAAAGCCTCGAATACTTGGGCACAGGGGAAAAGTTCCTGAACAGAACTCCAATGGCATATGCTCTAAGATCGAGACTTGACAAATGGGACTTCATAAAATTGCAAAGTTTCTGTAAGGCAAAGGACACTGTCAATAGGACAAAACGACAACCAACAAATTGGGAAAAGATCTTTACCAATCCTTCATCTGATAGAGGGCTAATATCCAATATATACAAAGAACTCAAGAAATTAGACTCCAGGCAACCAAATTACCCTATTAAAAAGTGGGGTATAGAGCTTAACAAAGAATTTTCAACAGAAGAAACTCGAATGGCCGAGAAGCACCTAAAGAAATGCTCGGCATCCTTAGTCGTCAGGGAAATGCAAATCAAAACAACCCTGAGATTCCATCTCACACCAGTCAGAATGGCTAAGATTAAAAACTCAGGTGATAGTAGATGCTGGCGAGGGTGTGGAGAAAGAGGAACACTCCTCCATTGTTGGTGGGACTGCAAGATGGTGCAACCACTTTGGAAATCAGTGTGGCGGTTCCTCAGAAAATTGGACATAGCATTACCCGAGGATCCAGCTATACCACTCCTAGGCATATACCCAGAAGGTGCTCGAACATATAATAAGGACATATGCTCAACTATGTTCATAGCAGCCTTATTTATAATAGCCAGGAGCTGGAAAGAACCCAGATGTCCTTCAACTGAGGAATGGATTAAAAAAAGTGGTATATTTACACAATGGAGTATTACTCAGCTATTAAAAACAATGAATTTGAGAGGTTCCTAGGTAAATGGATGGAACTAGAAATTATCATACTGAGTGAGGTAAGCCAATCACAAAAGAACACACATGGTATTCACTCACTGATTATTGGATATTAGCCCAGAACCTTAAAATGCCCAAGATGCAACTCACAGGCCACATGAAGTCCATAAAGAAGGAAGACCAAGTGGGGGTGATTCGGTCCTTCTTAGAAGGAGCAACAAAATACTCAAGGGAGCAAATATGGAGACAAAGCGAGGGACAAAAACTGAAGGAGGGGCCGTCTGAAGACCTTTCCACCTGAGTATCCATCCCATGTGCAGTCACCAAAGGTAGATGCTGATGTGGAAGTCAGGAAGTGCATGCTGATAAGAGCCTGATATGGATGTCTCCTCAGAGGTCTTCAAGAGTCTGACATATTCAGAGGCAGATGCTCACAACTAGCCATTGAAGTGATTATGGGGTTCTCAATGGAGGAGTTAGAGTGAAGACTGAAGGAGCTGAAAGGATTTGTGGCCCCATGAGGAGAGCAACAATACCAACCAACCACAGCTCCCAGGGTCTAAACCACCAGCCTGGGAGCACTTATGGAGGGATCCAGGGCCTTAGCTGAATATATAAGAGTGGAGGGCCCTGCTGGGCACAGGTGGAAGATGAGATCCTTGACCTCATGAAGGCTGGACGCCCCAGGGGGTGGGAGTTTTGAGGGTGGGGAGGTGGGAGTGGGGGGGTAGATAGAGGTTACATCCACAAAGAAGAAGGAGGAGGTGTGAGGGGAGTGGGGGTTCCTGGGTGGGTGGGGGATGGGGTAAGGGGACAACATATGAAATGTAAATAAAACATCCAATAAAAAATTAAAAAAAAAAAAAAAAAAAAAAGCCCACAGTGGTCCCGAACTCATAATTATCATTCATCGGCCACCACATTGCTGGCTTATATGCAGGTATCATCATGCCCAATCACAAGATTAATATTTTAATGCTAATTTTAACATCTAAGAATGATACAATCCTGGCAGTAAGCTTGCAAGAGAGACAGTATATTTTGAGATTAAAAAAAGTTGATAACAAGAATACTGTTTTTATGGTTGTGAATATATATATATATATATACACATATATGTGTATATATATATATATATATAATAACCTCAAATTAGCTAAATATTACAACAGGAATAATGCAACAAAAAGCAAAAAGAATTATCTAATTAAAGATAGTAATATAAAGAAGGAAAGTTAATCACAAAGAAGCTCATGAGTTTAGATAAAGTAGCTATCTATTCCATTATTTTGATGTGAAATTCAGAGCTAATATAAAATAAAATAAAATAAAATAAAAATTTTAAATTACCTATGAAACCTAATCATCATTCTACCTAAAGAGTTGCTAATGTTAACTTCTCATTTTTTCCCAAAGAAGACTACTTCACATGCTTCCAATTTTAACACCTGCTCATGGGTACTTAGGCACATAATACTATCTATTATACGAAATCATTTACTGTGCAAGTATGCTCAGTGGCATGACTTATTCTACAAGACAAGAGACATGCTTCTTGCAGAATTCAGAATAAAGCTTACAATAAGTAAATTAGGTAGATTCTGAATTAGGCATTATTTTCTATTAAATTCTTGTAATATGAAATGATACCCAGGCAAAAATGACAAGATATAAAAATGTCACGAACTAAACTAATTCTTCATTAAGCATATTCTCATACACTCATTTCATGACTGTATGTTTCACGAGGATTCAAAAAAAGGATCCTCAGATGACATAGTTAAGATACATTTTTAAGAAGTTTCTAACTGGTTGAAGTTCACTGATTGCTATTTTATTTTCTATATAGAATCATCTAATAATTACATTAGGCAATCTTCTAATGCGTCCTCACACATTGTGGTATTATTAAGGATTTAAAAGTCTAGGTGCAGTGACTGTCAAAGATAAAGGTTCATTCTTTCTTCTCCCTGGATCTAAACTGCTTGTGAACTCAATCTTCTAGGCAGCTAATAGAATGACAGACTAAATCCTGATGTGCACATTACATTATTTTTCTCAGTGGCAGTTGATTTTCCCAGGTAGCTTCTACAGAAAACAAAGCTACCATTCACAACTATACAAGGATGCTCTATCATCCCTGTGGGAGGACTGCCATTCACCTCCCATGCATAGATAAAGCTTACTATGAATAATGAAGTGGAAGTGGAAGCTGTATATAAGAGGGTGAGGGCTGAAAGTTCCAGCCTCTGCTTGCCATGCTGCCTGTAGGAACACTTCATGTAGAAGTGAGGATGCTGTGATCTCAAAGCTTATGGGTTATGACAAGGGGGTGACTCCTTCTGAATAATTTTAAGACTTTCAGAGTACACTACATTAAAAAATAAATAAATATTTTTCTGAGAGAAAATGCTAGGATTATTATACAAGCACAATTTTGATGAACTATAACAGCTGTTTTACATTTTGTAAAAATGTTTAAAAGCTCTTATAATTTTGGTCGTGACCCTAGCCTTTAACAGCTGAGCTATCTCTCTAGCCTAACCCTAACCCTCACTC
Source organism: Grammomys surdaster (assembly GCF_004785775.1). Classification (NCBI taxonomy): domain Eukaryota; kingdom Metazoa; phylum Chordata; class Mammalia; order Rodentia; family Muridae; genus Grammomys; species Grammomys surdaster. The sequence goes on from NW_021604613.1 coordinate 21,494,107, forward strand.
TAATCCTAACCTTAACCCTGAAGGGGGAGGGGCAGGATCAAGTATGGGAGGAGATAGAGGAGATGTACAGAGGGTTTAAGAAAATTGAACAGATGTGTAGCAATGGGGATGGGGAACTGGGGGTAGCCACCAGAAAGTCGCAGACGATAGGAAAGCAAGAGGCTCCCAGGACACAACATGGATGACATTAGCTGAAAAACCCAACAAATGGGAGAGAGAACTCGTAGAGACCATATCCAGAGGTTAGGCATTGCCCCCAGTGGGAAAGGGGCTACCCATGCATCTCAAAAATATGAAACCAGAATTGCTCCTGTCTAAAGGAAATACAGGGACAAATAGTAGAACAGAGAATGAAGGAAAGGCCATCCAGAAACTGCCTCACCTGGGGATACATCCCATATGCAGCTACCAAACCCAGACACTACTGCTGATGCCTAGATGTGCTTGCTGACAGGAACCTGATTCAGCTGTCTCCCAAGAGGCTCTGCCAGAGCATTACCAATACAGATGTGGATGCACACAGTCAACCATCTGACTGAGTACATGTACCTCAATTGTGGAGTTAGAGGAAGGACTGAAAGAGCTGAAGGAGTTTGTAACCCTATAGGAAGAACCAACCAGAACCCAGAGCTCTAAAGACTAAACCCCAGAGACTAAACCACCAACCAAAAAGAGGATGGCCTTATCTGGCATTAATGAGAAGAGAGGCCCTTGGTCCCATGAAGGCTCAATGTCCCAGTGTAGGAGAATGCCAAGGTGGTGAGGTGGGAGTAGGGGGGAAAGAGTGGGGGAGCACACTCAAAGAAGCAGGATGATAGGATACAGGGTGTGGAGAGGGGATACCAGCAAATGGTATAACATTTGAAATGTAAATAAATAAAATATCCAATAAAAATCAGAAAAAATATTAAAAATTATTGTCAGAAGTAAGAGGGAAGAAACCTCTGGAAAAAATCATCTAATTTGTATCTGAAAAGAGAAATAGGATCCAATGAAGCTCTATAATCCAGTTAACAATTATTGTGCTAATATCAGTAGATTGGTTTTGATATTATTCTATGGATATATAAGACTCTCTAATACGGAACAAGGTGAAGGGTATACAAGATTATTTACATCTACTTTTCTATGGAATCACACTTATTTCAAGATGTAAATATTTTTAGCAATAAATTAATTCAGCATCTAATGTATAAAAAAGAAAACTAGTGTAATCACATTAGAAAATGAAGGGCATATGTTGAAACCATTTGCATAAAATTTCAAATTTTGTTTTTAATGTGCCTTGGTATTTTGCCTCCATGTCAGTCTGTTTGAGGGTGTCAGGTCCTCTGGAACTTGACTTATAGACAGTTGTTAGCTGTCATGTGGGAGCTTGGAATTGAACTTGGATTCCCTGAAAGAACAGCCAGTGCTCTTAGCTGCATAGCTATCTCTCCAGCACTGAAAACTAAACATTTTAAAATGATATCTCCTGTGAAATTATCTAGCAAAATATGATATAGTACATATTAAACTTAGATTTCACAAGCAAATTATTTTTCTATGAATAGAATTAATTGTACTGAAAGTATTAGATTTTAGCAACATTTTATTATTTTGAAGTATCAGAATTTTGGAATGTTTAAAATATATAAACATCAGTTTTAAGGTACAGAATGTGAACTAAATGACAAAAGAATAATATGAATAAATTCATGGTTTTTGAAAAATATCTTTGAATGGGGGTTTATATATAAAGCAGCAATGGAAATTGATGTGAAGTAAGCATTAAACCATGTCACATACTGGACAAAAAAAAAGTGTTTCTTTGAGATTTTTTTCAGAATAAAAGAGGGAATAGAACAGAAAATTATACATGTCAAAATATTAATTTACAAAACAATGCAAATCCACAGTCAACAATGGAGCAGTGGCACCTGTGGGAATCAACAAAGTAAGCAGTGTGCATGGTCAACCTCAGGAGTCACTTTTTAAGTAGTATTTCTCTCAAGCTATGTCTAGTACACATTGACTAGATTTAGAGGCATCTGATGCTCCCAGCCTTATAAGGAGGAAATGGCTCCAGAATGATTATTTTATCTTTTGATTTCAAGTGGTCAAACTCTAAAAGAATCCTTGTTTTCATTAGAAGACTTACTGTCAAACATTCACCTTAACTTGTTTCCCCAACCAGTTAAGGAAACCTCCTTTCTTTTGTGATGGAATACTTGTTTGTGGAATTTGCCAGTCTCATGCAACAGATCAACTGTGCTATCATGACTCTTTACAGTAGAGAAACAAAGCAATTACAGAAGCCCTTGGACCACATAAAGGTCAAGGACAGTATTTCAACCTAAAGACTTGAGTTTTTCTTGCCATGTAACTGCATTTCCATTTCTCGATGGTCTGCCTTTTCACATGCATTTATCTGCATCAGTCCTTGGAAAGACTGATTTTTTCATATCCTGCAAAAAGAGTTCCAAGCCGGCTCACTGAGTCCTGATGGAAGTTTGAAGGAATACTTTCTTTATTTTTCCTAAGTGACTTAAATAAGCATTTTCATAGAAAGTGTGTACTATTTAGAGTTTAAATATATTTTCTTGAAACCAGAGTTCTTGCTTGTGCCCAAATGTTAATCCCCAATTCCCTGCTAAGGGGTAGTTCAATAACAGAAGAACTAAGTATTTAATTAATGAAGAATGAGTGGATCAGTTTTAATGACAAACACAGATTGATCTTGAGAAACCCAATGTGTGGAAACCAAAAGGTGAGGCTTCTGAGAATTAGAAACATTTTCTCCCTAATATAACTTTTAATTATGAAAAATCCTCCTCAGCACATAGGATTTTCATGATGGATATCTTTCCTAGGATCATTTTCTCTAATAGATTGTACTGCTTTAGGTCTTAGCTTCTGAAGCTCATCTTATCCTTTTACTAGTATTCTCCATTCTGCCATCATATATATTAAATAACAACATTATAATTTCACCAAAACAACATGAACTTTTAACTTGTATGTTTCATTTTTTATTCATTTGTGTTTTTAACAGTCTATACAGTTTTCATTACTTTATTTATTATTATTTAAGATGATTACTTTCATGTCTTTCTTTCAATTGTGTATCTTGTCCGAAGAACTCTATACCCTTTGTCTTCTTACTCAAATACAGTATTTGGGGAGTACTTATATGATAGTAGATTTCCTAATATTTTATCTATCCTCTGAAATTGTATGTTTCTAGATTTAAATTTTAAACACAGTTCCCCTTAGTATCCTATAAATACCAATTGAATAAGCATGCATATCCAAAACAATGACGTAATATTTATGTACATGATAACAAATGAGCAATCACACTCACTAAAGTCCTCAGGCTTACCGGTCCATGGCATGTGAGAAGTCCATCTTCCATTTTCTCACACTGGGAATCACACTCAACACAGATGGAGCCATTTTCAAACTCTCGAAATTCCCTGTGAAAATATCAACTGCGTGAGGAGGTGTAAGCAAACAAGCCATCAACTTAACAAATGAAGCAACATCTGCTAAGTGTACTATTGGCAGAGTAAATTCTTGAGTTTGTTTCTCTAATGTGCCAGGAGTCACAGATGCACTTTTCTATGCATTAAGGGGGATGCTTTCCATTAAAAGAGAAGATATACAGCAGCCAGATGGTTTTCCTTGCCCTTGATTGGGCTCAACAATTGTCTCATTCTGGAAAGCTCTCTCCTATGAGAGATATTCTAGTACTTTCCGAAAATAGAAAATAAGCTCTTTTGATGGCACAGCAGAATCACTTTTACCTCTTTGAGTAAGATTACATCTGTTTGATTCTATATAAAACATTCTTCTTGGTTGAAGTTTCAATTTCTAAACCATTGTGTTTTTTAATTGCTGGCTACATAAATGTGCTCCAATCTTGTCCTTCAAATCCCAAGACTATTAAATTTACTTCTGGCTAAACTTCAAAACAGGCTTTGATATCCTATCTCCTGTTAAAACATCAACCTTAAAGTATTAAAAATATCTTTTTATGTTAGATTTTATTTTCTTAGATTATTGATCTAATATTATAACATTCCTTTCAGTCTAATTCTTTTTCAAGTATTTCTATATGGAATAAAGTAAATAGTTTAGTTTAATGTACATAGTTTAAAACTTCACTATTTTAATCTACTGTGATCATGACACTCCCTTTTATATCATTAAATTTTATGTCTGTTTATGTATTATAGGTTTTAAATAGGTAATTATCCACTTCAAAGTCTAATATAAATATTTTACTCTGGTAATTGGGAACCAGTCATCTATACTGTGTTTTTTGGTTTCACTAAAATACAAAATAAAATGTTAGGTAAGATAATTTTGTGTCACTAACAAAGTTGATGACTAATTAAATTTTTATATCTAATTTGGTTATAATTTTCTTCCTTGGTGTCCTGAATCATCTTTTGAAACCAATATCAATATGAATAATGTAATTATAAATTAATTATGTGATAAATTCTAAAAGAGTTCTTTCATTTTGTGTGTTTCATTTTAGCACAAAAAGCCTTAATATGTAATGGAATTCCAAAGCATAAGTTATATATTCTGTTTGTCAAATTAACATTAACTCTACATTTCTGTTTTATTAATATTTAAAATTGGGCATTTTCCTTAGGCATTTTCACACTTATATGCTATTATGCTTTCTTTAAAGGCAACAGTTATGTATAGTTTCAAAATATAGAGCATCAGTAGGTTATTGTCTATATAGAACATACATATTTAGCCACATTGTCTTAGTACTTATATAGTAATATATTATTATGTTTTAGGTCAAACATTTTGCAATTTTTTTTGTTTAGAAATTACAGTTATCAAACAAGTTTTATTTTTATGCTTCAGTAATACAAGTGATGTAAAGACAGAAAAGGCCTTTAGAATGAAAGGTAAAAATGACCCAAAGGAGGGTATTTAAAGTCTACAAAAATTTACAAACAATGTATAATGAATTTTTATGAGAGACTAGTAATCATATGAGCTTCAGATAATTACTAGTTTTGGATAAAATACTTTGGCCATTAAGGGATTATGGTGACAAATGAAGAACATAATTTTATGCTACTAAAACCTAGGTTGTACTCTCCCTATTCTTCTACCACAGCATCCACCTCTTCACACACACAATTAAAGATTAAACACATGTCATAAGAACAATGGGGAGACCATGGCCTTTCCTTGCTAACTTCCTGAAAGTTAGAATAGGAAAGTTAGAATAACAGGGCTCCTGATATTCTTCCTGCTTTCATGGGAGATCTTGCTTGTAGTCTTTAAGAGTTACTGAGCCTTTGATTACCCTGTATTCATCATTGTTATTCTGATTCCATACTCCTGGTGACTTAACTGTGGTTTTGTCAAGTTCCCTGACTTGGATGTGGTCTAACTAGTTACAGTCTATGATACTACTATGTTAGCATAGTCAGTCTTTGGAGCTGGAGTGAATACAGGAACACCAAGTCTCCAAAATCTAAGTCTTAACACCAACACTACTATTCCAGAATTAAACACTTGACATTTAGTTTAATGAGTATGAACTGTAAAAGGAGAAATCTGTTTTATTGAGATGTGATTTTCTTTTAAATAAGCAATTGCCATCAAAGTTCTTTGACTGGCAGCCTAATGTTTTCGTGTTTGTCTCAAGGACTCAGAATGTATGATAGATAGAAAGAATTTAGGGTTTCATGTTTCAATGTTCCATTATAACTATTTTTCTCTTCCATTTTGATTGTTCATTGTAGTTAGGAGTTACAGAAACATATTGCCACTTGAATTTGGATACAAATTAGACTGAATTGATTGACTTTCTTTTTTTTTCTTTGAGGAAACTCTTTTATGTTTTCTTTTTCTTATGTGCATACATACAAAAAGCTTGTATTTATAAATATATACTTATAAATGCACTTTTCATTTTCATAAATATGCATTTATTTCACTGCCGTATCAGGTTTTAAGACAAATATTTTAGTCAACCATTTGCTAGGCTCAGATTATCCAATAAAATGGGAATGATGCTAATGAAATCCCAAGAATAAACTTTAACAAGACCTTAATAAGCGTATTTCAATTTCCAAAATCAAAAAAGACAGCACCATGCTACTTCCATTCATCCTATTTATATATTATTTTTATTCTTCATACAAATATTTTACAATTTTATTTTTAAATCATTTACACATATGCAGACAAAGAAAAATAAATTTCAGGATGGAATTTTGGGACCACGGCAGTTTAAAAAAAATTCTGATCATTAGCTACTGACGACAAGGTAAGAGGCTTAGCAGTCACTTAAGGGGGTTTGCGCTTAGTCCAATGAGATGGTATTCATCATTTAAACCCAGTTACTGGGGAAATTAAGGCAAGAACTGATCATGGCATCAGTTGTCACAATGAGGAAATGTGTGAATGGAGAAAAGAAATAGACTGAACACATTCCAATGTAGAGTTTCCAAAATTGTTTAAAGTACTTTCAGTTGAGCAGTATGAGAGAAATCGACATAGGGGACAGCCATGAGAAACACATTATCACACTAATGAGTAGCAATCACAATGCATGAAATTCTGCTATGATAAAGGGATTTGACAGGGTATGAAATGCCACAGTATAGAGTAGACACTAGGTTTTATTGCAGGCAATGTGACAACTACAGTGCACAGGGAATTAAAAACACTGAGTTAAAAACATTGTTTTTTAAAAAAGGTCAGACCACATGGAAAACACTCTTCAACTCAAATCATAGATGAAATTTTCTTGTGGTCTTCCCCAGTTATCAAAGAGATAGAGATGCGGGATGTTTCTTGGGTGGAAATAGGCACACAACCTGGATAGAGAAAAAAGCAGGAGGTTCACAGTCGCTCAAGATAAAAGCAGAAGGAAGGTGTTCTTTAAAGATCTTGGTTGACATATATTCTAAATCCTCAATGCTTTTCTAAAGGTCAGATATTTGCTTTAATCAGTAGCTTACAGCTTATGAGTTAAAGGTGGCCTGATGTATCTTACCCATCATAAAGGTTGCAAGACTCTATACAGATCTTTCCCCTGCTGAAGCGCCGACATGATAGGCACTGGTCTGGCCCAGGTCCCCAACAACCATCATTTGAACATAGGTGGTTGCACACCATCCCTTCAGCAGCTGCAATACACATGAAAATCAACAGGAAATGAGACAATGAATATAGTAATGTTTACTATATTTTGTTATAAGCTGCATAGCTTTTTTATTAAAAATTATATTTAACTAAAATATAATTATAATATGTTCCCTTTTTGCTGTTCTCTCTTAAACCCTTTCCAATTTTCTACTTAACCATATATATATATATATACACACACAATATATGTATCAAATATGATTACAATGTGCCCATGCTTGATACTTTTAAAGGAGTTGGTTTGAAAGAGTTCATTGTCAAACGACTTTGGATACCTAACCAGTTGCCAATCTTTTTTCTCCCTCCAACTTATTCCATACTGCAGAGTTGTTATATTTGTATAGCAAAATAGCCTTGTCCATAAGACTAAACAAAATCCCTTTGTCTAACTGAACATAAAAGGAGGACAGGTGGTTGATATAAACTATTTGCATCTATTGTATTGGTAGTTCCTCAACCTAAAACTGACCGTAATACTTGAATGTAATTAAAATGATATAAATACCAAAAGGAAGAGAAGGGATGAGATAGGGGATTTATGGGGGTGGGATGGGGAAAGGGGATAACATCTGAAATGTAAATAAATAAAATGCCCAATTAAAAAGAAATATACTACTGCAAACACACAAACACACACACACATAAATTAAAGAGCGAAGTATGCCTTTCCCAAGCCAACATTTTGTTTCACAAACACACCAAAAATGGGGGTTTTAAAGAAGAAACTTGAGAGAATGATATAATTAGCAAAATTATTTTTAAAGTAAGAGGAAGTGAGAAAAGTATACAGAATATATAAAGTGGGAAAAAGTTTGGAAATCTAGCAGGCAAAATGGATCAGTAGGTAAGGTAGCTTGCTGCCAAGTGTGAAGACCTGCATTCCATCTTTAAGGAATACATGGTAGAATAAGAGATCTGATTTCCCAAACTATCCTCTGATTGTTGTAGGTACCTTGGTATGTACACATATGCATGCACAAACACATAGAAAAATAAGTAAATTAAAATTTGAAATTTAAGAATATAAATAATTTTGCAGGCATCTTCTAATATATAACTTGGGAATTTATAAAGGTAAGTCATCTATAGAAATGTGTACAAAAGAGTATTCAGGAAACTGAAATAAATATTTGTGAGGAGATATGCAGATTAATGTATCAGCAATGGCTTCTCTTCTTCAGAGTTAATCTTAACTGACCATATTACCTTGCACAAATTAAGCCAGCACTCTGCCGCTGGGCTATATCCCCAGTCTTTTGACATATTAAATTACTTAGCTGCTTTTCAACTTGCTCTGCAATTCAAGCTGTCTGTTATCTTTAGATGTTCTGCTTAGTACTCTAGAGTTTTAGTTCTAGACCATAGTATAACATCTTTTGCTGTTGTTTAGATTTTGATATCAGAAGTACCAAAGACCTTGTTTTAAGTTTTCTAAAATTGACCATTTGTGTTCTCAATTACAATGAACACTTATTCAATATAATCAGCGCATAGCAACGTTATTGACAGGATGCGATGCACTGAATAAAGACAAAATCTTCACGTCCTTTCCTGCATATCTGAAAACTTATTCTAAGTACCTGGATAACAACATTCTTCTCATTATAAATTAAGAATTCTCCAGATAAAATTGTGAAAATCTTCTCTATCTTCCTGTTAGTTACCAATATCACTAATATAAAACTCAAATTTTCAGCTAAGAGTATTTGAAAGTTGTGTTGATATAGAGTGAACACAAACAGCAAGCATACTAGGGATCATGAAAGTCAACTCATCCAGCATGCACTAGGGATCATGGACTTCAACTCACCCAGCCTGTACTTGTAAAATTAAGCTGCCCACATTTTCATGTTGAGTGTTTTTTAAATATATAACATGGAAAGGTGATTTTATTTTTATTTTGTAAATAGACTTATGTGGAAAAATTATGTAAATTAAGGTCAAAGTCCACCATGGTTGGATAACCTCTGGGCTTGGCACAATATGGGAGACACCATTCCTTGGCAAAGCTTCTCCTTCTCTAAATTCTATGTCCCTACAATCTCTTCTACCTGGGAAATGTCATGTAGCATCAATTAATTAATAGATCAATTTCCTTTCTCTTGATAAAACCTGTTCAGCTAGCATCTGAGATTTCTGAAATGTTTCCCCCATGCTAATAAGGTATGATAGGTTACCCTAATCTCCAAGCCAAGACTCATTTCCCATCCTCTCAGTCCCCCAAAACTTTATAAACCTTCAATCAGCATAAGTAAAATTGATATGTCTATTGACAAGAGGTCCCAGTGTAGTCATTCTCACAGAGTTTCCAATTCCCCTTTCCCCCATTTCCTCAGTGTCTCTGCTCCCACTACCTACATGGACTGTGGATCAGCAGGGAGAACCACATATTTGTTTTAAGCAGTCACTAATATGGCCTGCAAATAATATAAACTCTCTCATACACATCTTCTTCATTCAGACCCTAAGACTAAGGGGTCCTTACTTTAAGGCATGTAACATACTAATGTTGACAGACTTACCAAGACACTTATTAAATTTATAACTGTGTAACTGAATAATCATTCCTATAATTATTAAATAGAAGAACATCAAGTATACCCCTGGCCAAAGTTAGCAACTGAAGACAAGATTCCAAACTGGTGACTTTATTGATAAGATTATGACATCACACAATTCATCAGTGGGTTACCTTTCCTTCATTAAACTACCTTTGCATATTTTTGAAAAATAAATTCTCCATGCATACATAGGTTTATAGCCTGCTGTTCTGTTGCTGTATTTAGTTTTGATGGTCAAACTGTAAAGAAATAGTATACATAAGTACGTATTTTCCATCTTTTCAATGTATAATTGTTTTTTATAATTGAGTTGTCTATGAAGCATACAACTGGGGCCTATTTCTAAAATGTAGTCAGCTGATTTCTGCCTTCCAATTATAATATTAAACCATTCACTCTTAATTGATATAAGGTCAGTGAAATAAGTTATTTTACTATTTTTCTGTTCACCCAATCAATTCCCTATTTTGCTCCCATACTTTTGATTACATGATGTTTTCCTTTGATATATAAGCCTCTAACTTTTTATATATGTAGGCTACATAACATTGTGATCTACTTTCAGATAATTGAGTTACTAATATACCATTTTAACAAAACCTTTTCTTCTGAAAAATTGTATATACTTTTATGAATAACATGGAAAGTTCAAACATTATATTTAGCTTATTTCCATAAGTTTGTCACTAAATATTATTTAAATATAGTAGTATTTTGTATGAAGTTTCAGAATAACAATATTTCATTAAACTCAAGAATTCATCTGGTTTGTAGGATAAATGGTATTTTTTATTGCTATTAGTATATATTTTTTGTAATGGAATATTCCTCTTAACTGTTCACAGGAAGGAATACTTATCTTGTTTCTGGTTTGTGGATATCTTAGTTAGTTTTGTCAAACTACTTGGAGAAAAGCAAAGTACTTGAAGAATGGCCCTGGCTCTCACTTTATGGTTACAGTGTATTACAGTGGAACAATCACATCACATTAAATCTATAACCAAGAGGCAAAGAATAATTAATGCCTGCAGTTTCCTGGCTCCCCTTCTCCATTCCCACAGAATAGGATCCCAGCCAGTGACTGGTGCTGCTTACAGTGAGGCAGCCTTCTACTTTCAAGGAATAAGCAAGAAAATCTCCAGGGTCATTTTTAGAATCTTACTGCAAATATCCCTCACTAGTGTGTATAGAGGTTTTTCTTCTAGAAGATTCTATACTGTCAAGTTGACAATTAATGTAACTGTCACTGGAGTATTATAGTTGCATGTCCTACAAACATTTTGCATAAGTGTTTGTTTGGGTTTAAATTTAACTTTTTTTGGAAAAAATATTTTTTTCTTCTATCTAGGCCATTTTAGTCATATGGAAGGATCATTGTCAGTCTGATTTTCTTTCTTAAGCTACCAAAGGTTTTATAAAGTTTCTTTTTAAAGAAAAATTATTGGATTTTTTATTTATATATCAGTGTTATCTCCTTTTCTGGTCCACCCACGCCCTCTATCCCATCCCCCATCCCCCTGCTTCTATGAGGGTGTTTCCCTGCCCACCCACCCACATACTCCCTGCCTCCCTGCCCTCGAATTCTCCTACACTGAAGCATTGAACCCTTACAGGACCAAAGGCCTCTCCTCATTTTTATGCCCGAAAAGGCCATCCTCTGCTACATATTCGGCTGGAGCCATGGGTCCCACATATATACTCTTTGGTTAGTAGTGTAGTCCCTGGGAACTCTGGGGGGTCAGGTTGGTGGTTGCTGTTGTTCTTCCTATGGGGTTAGAGACCCCTTCAGTTCCTTCAGTCCTTTCTCTAACTCCTCCACTGGAGACCCCGTGCTCAGTCCAATGGTTGACCTAGAGCTTCAGCCTCAGTATTTGTCAGGCTCTGGCAGAGCCTCTTAAGAGACAGCTGAACCAGGCTTCTGTCGGCAGGCACTTCTAGGCATCCACAATAGTGTCTGGGTTTGGTGACTTCTAATTGCAACTCACTGAAGATAGAATACAGCACAGTTCTGCTCCTTTGCTGCTCTGAGTCATCTTGGGATCATGGTTCTTTTCTGCCGAGTTTAGCCGGATTCTAACCGTTATTATCTAAACGGTGTCTGTCATGTTAGACTATTCAGTTTTCTGAGCTTTAGAGTAGAAATAACTGACTTTGTGGTAGTACTTCTGGTCTTCACAATGTGGCATTTTGATTCGCCTGTTTCTCCTCATCCATATTTGAGACACATGGAGAAGGAAACCTACCTGTGTGTCCTCCCTTAGATCCCAATTTCCAAAATCCATTTGATTCTTCTTTCTACTCTCTATTTTGTAGGTTAACGTATGGTGCCCATGATTTGATAATGTATCAAATGATAGAATGGTTTTCATGAGTGAAAGATCTTTATGAATGAGAAGTAATAATAGTGTTTTATGAGCATCCATCTGTTATATGGTTATTAGTCTCATATTTCAATGTCTTACCATGTAACACTTATATGTACTCGCTAGCATATTAGTAATTTTCTCTGAAGTACGAAGAAGATAACCCCACATATTAAGAGAGCAGATTGTGTAAACAATTAGGGTATCTAAACAATTCTAATTATTGTCATGAATCTGAGTCTTTATACTCATTCATTATCTTTAATCTTCCTGAAAATCATAGTCACTATGCCAGATGCATGCTGTATCAAGTTCTAAGACCCTCAGTTGTTTCTTGGTTTCATTCTTCAGGAAGCCTTCACAGCCAGCAGTATCTATTTGAGACTGTCTATTTCATGGTAATATATCAATATTTTGGCTTATCATACCAATCTGCATACTTTATATTTCAAGCTTAATATCATTTTAGCCATATATCTTGTCTCTCCTATTGTCAAGCATGACAGTACCCGTGTTAAACAGTAAAGCTGTTGGGATTTTCTGCTGTGCTATCACATTATTTGACCCGGATGGTTTATCTTCATTCACTACAATCCAAACTCTCTTCTGTTTTCTGTTGCCTTTAACTCTTTATTGATGTGCATAATGATACAGAAGCTTTGAATCAAGGCAAAAGAATCACAAGAAAGAAAAACAATACTGAAAAGAAACCGTAAGAACTGCTTGTGATTCATTCTTTCCAAACAACTAGGTGGAAAGGAAGACTGGAAGATTATTTTTGCTAAAGTAAAATCAAGGCAATGGCTCCAAAAGCAGAAAACAAAAGGGCAAGGAAGCTACTTTTAAAAAAGTTTTGATCATCCCCAAGATGTCTACAAACATCTGACCTCCCAGAGCAATCATCATGTTTGGAGCAGTCCTATTCACAGCTCAGAGTTCCTAAGGCCATGTAATCCTCTCTAAAGAAACGTTAGCAATGTAGTTATTAGGAAACCTTTCACTTCCTCTGTGTTTTCACTAGAAACTGTAAAACAGATTTTTCTTTATCTCATCTGAATTGTACTTGTCTATTAACAATCTGGAGAGATAATGTACTTAGTATTTTGACCTTATAGAAAATATTGAACCTGTTTCCATTAAAATATAGATGAACTTCAAATAATGAATTTTGCTAGAGCTCTGCATGAATGACAGTAAGTGGATTCCCTTAAAAATATTGAAATGGAGCACTTGTCCATGGGCACAAAGGCAGAAAATAATTTTTTTCATGTAGAGCAAATCTAACTACTATGTTGGTATTATTTATCATACAGTGAAGCATGGTTTTTACTTAGAAAGGATTTAGACAGGTAGCATTAATCTTTTTTTTAATGCTGTAAAGTTTGTTTCATACAGAGAAGTTAAGCTTTTCTGATATGACAGATATAGGTTCAAATCTTTATTGCTACATGAGCCATATTGCCATGGGCAATTACTTTCCTGCTACAGATTTATAAAGTGAATATCTTTCTTTCAGGATTAAGATGAATACGATCATAATATTAATATGGTACTTAATATACAGTTGGGTATTTAAAATAAACATTCAATAAATTTATTGACAAAAAATTAAAAGCACAAGAAACCTAACAAATACATTTAAACGTATTTGTTTATACACTACTTTTATGTTGGATACTGTAAATACATATATGTCACCTCGTAGAAGGACTAGCTACCTCTGTGCATTGACAGCATATCAATAATCATGTCTGTGTACTTATAATTTTAATAGGTGGCCTGAATATGACCTGAGCACAAAATTCAGAATGTAGGAGTTGAGAAGAATGAGAATTAGCAGCAGTTAGATATTAAAAAGTATGCAGATACTGCTTATAATACTGAGAATGTTATAAAGTAACTCTCAGAAAAAAATACTACACTAAATTAAATAAATATAAGACTTTACTCTTAGGTAAATAAAGTTAGTGAAATAATATATATATATAATATAATAATATATAATAATATATAATAATATATATATGTATATATGTATATATACATATATATATATATATTATACTATAATTATTTAAATAATAAGTAAAGTATCATTAAATATTTCTTTGGTTTTTAGTAAATGCAAAATAAATACACTATTTAGAGGATATAGTTTTAAGTTTACTGTTTTTTGTTGTCTTCTAAAATTTTCCTGAAATATATTGTTTTAAGTTTCTAAGCTATAAAATCTCCTAAGTCCTTTTTGAGGGAGTAAGTAAATCTACACAGGAAGAAATTAATTGCACAGTCCATTTTTATGTATATTTCTTTTTAACAGTTTTAACTTTAGATTTATTTCAGTTTTTCATTTTAAAATTTCTTTCTCTCCCCCCCAAAAACAGTGTTTTTATTAATTATTTCATACAATGTACCCTTATCACATATACTTTGCTTTCATCCCAATCACAACTGGCCACAGATGTAACTTGAAAAAAATACACCAAGTCCAATTTGTTTTGTCCATATACTCATTGAACATTGTCAAGCTCCCAGTGACTAACTCTTTGTTTTTCTCAGCTGTCCATTCTTTTAGTTTATTGAATATTTTATTAACATTTCAGATGTGATCCCCTTACCCCATTTCACCCCACCCAGGAACCCCCTATACTATCTCCCCTCCTCCTGCTTCTATGAGGATGTGCCCCCACATCTCCACTTTCACCTCCCTACCCTCGGATTCCCCCCAGCCCCCACTGGGCGCTCAGCCTTCACAGGACCAAGGATCTTCTCTCTCACCTATGCCTGTCAAGGCCATCCTCTTCTACATATAAAGCTGAAGGCATAGGTTCCTGCCTATGTTCTCCCAGGCTGGTGGTTTAGACCCTGGGAGATCAGGGTGGTTGGTATTGTTGCTCTCTCTATGGGACCACCAACCCTTTCAGCTCCTTCAGTCTTCTCTCTAACTCCTCCATTGGGAACCCTGTGATCAGTTCAATGGCTAGCTGTGAGCATCTACCTCTGTGTGTGTCAGACTCTGGCAGACCTCTAAGGAGACACCTATATCAGGCTCCTGTCAGCATGTACTTCCTGACATCTGCATGAGTGTCTACCTTTGGTGACTGCACATGAGATGGATACTCAGGTAAAACAGTGTTCGGATGGACCCTCTTTCAGTTTCTGTCTCACACTTTGTTTCCATATTTGCTCCCTTGAGTATTTTGTTACTCCTTCTAAGAAGGACTGAAGCACCCACACTTCCTTCTTCATGAGCTTCATGTGGTCTGTGAGTTGAATCTTGGGTATTTCTAGCTTCTGGGCTAATATCCAGTTATCAGTGAGTGAATACCATTCATGTTCTTTTGTGATTGTGTTACCTCTCTTAGGATGACATTTTCTTGTTCTGTTCATTTACCTAAGAATTTCTTGAATTCATTGTTTTTCATAGCTGACTAATACTCCATTGTGTAAATGTACCATATTTTCTGTATCCATTCCTCTGTTGAAGGATATCTGGGTTCTTTCCAGCTTCTGGCTATTATAAATAAGGCTACTATGAACATAGTGGAGCATATGTCCTTGTTATATGTTGAAGCATCTTCTGGATATATGCCCAGGAGTAATATAGCTGAGTCCTCAGGTAATGCTATATCCAATTTTCTGAGGACCCACCAGACTGATTTCAAGAGTGGTTGCACCAGCTTGCAATCCCACCAACAATGGAGGAGTGTTCCTCTTTCACCACATCCTTACCAGCATCTGCTATCACCCAAGTTTTTGATCTTAGCCATTCTTGTGGGACTGTATAAAGGTATCTCAGTTCTTGGCTATGCGTGGGCCTAGAACCCTGATACTTCAAGGCAGAAACAGCAGGTGTTCGGCCACATCCCCAGATCCCAGGGTACTGACAAGCAGTCTAGTCTCCATAGACCTACATTGTTCAGTTACATAGGCCATTACAGCCCCTCCCAAAGTGCACAGGTAGAGGGTGTGACTACAGGCCTCAGGCCCTAGAGAGATTTACATACTAATGAAGGCCAGAGGGCAGAGCCAATTAAGCATTCTTCCCCAGAACCTCTCCCTTTCTCCCTCCCTATTTAACTCAAGTCTGCCCTGAGTTTTGGGGCAGTACATCCAGACCTTCTACCATCCGCCATGAAAATAAACCCTTTTGGAACTATGGACATTCTCATGTCCTTTGGGGCCTGCCACCGCCAAAGCCTCCAGCCCCTGGAACCTTAGACTTTCTTCTGTATGTATGACCCACTGTGTGGAAAGCCCCACACTCCACCGATGTGCCCTTTTTCCCACATTTGGCACACAACGTGGGACACAGACACCCACAGACTTCAAGAACTGGGCCGCCCCGGTCTGCTACAGCGTGAGAAGTATGCAGCCGAGCTTTCCACCACACTTGTCCAGTGCTGTGCTGAATTGACTCAGCCAAGATTTCGTGCTTCTCCCATGCTGAGCTGTGGTTCCAGCCAGCTAAGGGGGCCTGCAATGGGGGAGCTTCAGAGAAGGCCTTCAATGCCACCGCTGCCATAGCTGCAGCTGCTTAATCTCTCACCTGGAGGACTTCTCTGCATTCCAGCCACAGGGACCCACATCTTCACGCAAGCTAGCCAGGCCACCTAGTCTGCTAAGCGAGTACAGTAATCAAATCTCTCCTGCACGGT
Organism: Grammomys surdaster; assembly: GCF_004785775.1. Classification (NCBI taxonomy): domain Eukaryota; kingdom Metazoa; phylum Chordata; class Mammalia; order Rodentia; family Muridae; genus Grammomys; species Grammomys surdaster. Next base: position 21,510,868 of record NW_021604613.1, read on the forward strand.
GCTGCCGGGGCCTCTTTCTCCCTCCTCCATTTCTCTTGGCTGTGGGTCGGCTGGTCATGAGCCCACATGCCCCCATTCTCAGTCCTTCTGCGGTCTCTCAGTGATCTGAGAGCCCAACGGCTTGAAACCAGTCAGTCCCAGGCCACCTCTGGCCTGGGGATCCCCAATCCAAGAGCTCTGCACCCTGAGGAACCAGACTGAGTGAGAATTCCTGATGCCTGGCGGGGTCCCGCCACACTCACCTGGTGTTGCAGGGAATAAACTCAGCCAAGATCTCTTGCCATGCTGAATTACAATCCCAGCCTACAGCGTTGTGGCAGACCCATGGACCCAACAACACAACAGAGACACATGCCTGTGCATGCCCACACAGACCTACATCTTTCCCTACAGGTGATGGAAGATGCAGGCAGAGCCAGCTCCAAGAGTACCCCTCGCTGGTGCTCACCAAGAACCTCTCCATCGAACCAATCTCAAGGGCACACCATGATGTGCTTGCTCCCATGTGACTTAATGCTTACTACACACCCTTTGCAGACATCCCCCTGTCAAGGTGCTGCTTCCCTGTTGTGATTATCCTATAGGTGCTCCCACAAGTCCAGCAGAGACAACACCACCTCCTGGAACCTGCCTAAGATGTCAAGCTTCTTCTCCCACCCATATCATCTGACTGCAAACTCCAGAGACACACTGAGACCCAGAGATGCAGGCCAAGACCCAGAGATGCTCACTGAGTCCTACCTTCCAGCTGGACAGATCCAGACCTTCCAGCTACAGAGGAATGCTTTTGCCAACGTCAAATAGCTAAAGTTACATGTTAGTAAGGAAAACATAATGTCTATCTAGATTATTCAGCTGTTATTACACTCAAACTGTACCACATGTATTCAATTGATTCAATGATCCCTTGCCTTCCCAACCCCCACCCTCAATTCCCCTTATCCTGTGACTTAATTGTGCTAACCCCCTCTGGCCTGCATAGTGCTTTCTTTTGAATTCCTCATCCAAAATTTTCACCACAGATAACACAGTGAGCCCTCTTTTTTAAAAAAGTAAAGGGGAGGAGGGACAGAGAGAGACCTGCCTAGTCTTGTGAACTAGACCAGAGTTACTCAGGGTTCCATGGAGAGGTTCTTGATGGGTGCCAGCGGGGGGTACTCTTGGAGCTGGCTTTGCCCACACATTCTGACTAGTGTGAGGTGGAATCTCCTCATACCAAAACTTATCGGACACAATGAAAGCAGTGCTAAGGGGAAAACCCATAGCTCTAAGTGTCGACAAAAAGAAACTGGAGAGAGCATACGCTAGCAACTTGACAGCATATCTGAAAGCTCTAGAACAAAAAGAAGCAAATATACCCAAGAAGAGTAGAAGGCAGGAAATAATCAAACTCATGGTTGAAATCAACCATTTAGAAACAAAAAGAACTATACAAAGTATCAACAAAACCAGGAGCTGGTTCTTTGAGAAAATCAACAAGATAGATAAACCCTTAGCCAGACTAATCAGAGGGCACAGAGACAGTATCCAAATTAATAAAATTAGAACTGAAAAAGGAGACATAACAATAGAAACAGAAAATTCAAAAAATCATCAGATCCTACTATAAAAGCCTATACTCAACAAAACTGGAAAATATGGATGAAATGGACAATTTTCTAGACAGATACCAGGTACCAAAGTTAAATCAGGAGCAGATAAACCATCTAAACAGTCCCATAACCCCTAAAGAAATAGCAGCAGTCATTAAAAGTCTCCCCACCAAAAAAGCCCAGGACCAGATGGTTTTAGTGCAGAATTATATCAGACCTTCAAAGAAGACTTAATACCAATTCTCATTAAACTATTCCACAAAATAGAAACATAAGGGACACTACCATATTCGTTCTATGAAGCCACAATTATGCTCATACCTAAACCACACAAAGACCCAACAATAGAAAGAGAACTTCAGACCACTCTCCCTTGTGACTAGCCTTTTAAAGAAAACTATATCCCTCTAGAAAGTACTAGAGACTTGGCAGGTGAGAAAATCCCAGGACTCAAAGGGAGGGACCTTAGATAAAATTCCCAACAGTGGGGAGAGGGAACTAGTAGACTCCACCTTCAGTAGAAAGACAGGCCATCAAGTGGAGGGATGGGTTTGCTATCCAACAGTCAAAAATTCTGACCCAGAATTGCTCTTGTCTAAAAGAACTGCAGGGACAAAAATAAGGAAGAGACTGAGGGGAAAGGCAGTCCAGTGACCAGTTGAAATTGGGATCCATGTCAAGGGGAAGCAGCAAGGCCTGACTCTATTACTCATGCTATGGTGTACTTACAGACAGTAGCCTAGCATGACTAGCCTCTGAGAGGCCCAACAAGCAGCTGACTGTAACAGAATCAGATATCAAAACCCAACCAATGGACTGAATTCAGAAACCCCTGCAGTTGCATTAGAGAAAAGCTGGAAGAAGCTGAAGAGGAGGGCTACCCCATAATAAGGTCAGCAGTCTCAACAAACCTGTTCCCCTGAGATCTCTCAGTCACTGAGCCACCAACCAGGGAGCATACGCTAGCTGGTCCGAGGTTCCCACAGATGTACACCAGAGGACTGCCTGGGGCTGGTTTCCATGGGAGAAGAGGTGTCTATCCCTTGAGAGCCTTTTTGACTCCAGGGAGTTGGGAGGCCTGGAGGGCGGAACAGGACATCCCCTTGGAGACAGGGAGAGGGGGAATAGGATAAGGAACTGTGGTAGGGCAGACCTGGAGTGGGGTAACAACTGGACTGTAAAAATATAAAAGTAATTTAAAAATTACATAAAGCCCTACATTTAAATAAATAAACAAATTCTTGTCACCCCTTCCAAAAAAAAGATAATTGGATCCTCCTCTCCAATACCCTGCTACCAGAAGCAATCAAATGTGAAAAGCTATCCTTCCTGTCTAGACTGTTCTTTTATGTGTTTATGCATGGGGAACAAGGATAGGTTACCATAGAAGCCTTTCGTGTCTCTCATTCTTAATTGTAAGTCTGAAGTCATTGATACCATTCCAAAGGATGCTTCCCTGCCCATAACAGCCACTGGCAGCACAGCTCATGCAGTTCCACATAGCCTCTGTCAGCATCATGGAACACAGATCTCAACATGTTCCCCAGTGGCAACATGGATTGCAGACATCTACATGGCTTCCAGTGGCATCACAGCCCAGAGATATCAAATTTCACACAAGAATGTTATATTAACTTAATTCCCATTTCCAGTCCATCCACTCCAACTCCTACAGTACTCTCTCACGTTCTTTCAGTTCAGTGATTTAAGTAATTATTGTTACATGCTTCCGTACCTGTACACATACACACGTATGCATGGAGGTAGCTTGATGAGTCTGTTTATTATTACTCAAATGTATATGGATTTAGAGATGACCACTTGAGATGGATAACCTAAGAGATAATCATACATACAGATAACAGATATTCCCCTTTTCAGTAACCACTTATTACCACAGCTGTTCAACTCTGAGTTGAGCTTTGGTGACCTGTCTCCCATCTCTGGTTTGATGTCAACTGATATCATCACTTAGCTCTTCTTGAGATGACCATATCATTAAGATGTGATGTCACACCTCACTATTACATATACTTCTAACTGTAATTTGATATGGAGAGTAATAAAGGAAGCGACAGAGCAAAGTTTCCCACAGACATCTGTCTCATTAAGGTGCGGTATGTACTAAGGACACAGAATTAGGGGTCATACAACACAAACATTCCTTTTAAACTCCAACGGTTTCACTGATTAAACAACGACACTTACATAGTCGAAAACAATAGAAAAATGTTGTTTAATATAATTCAAAGTCAGAAGCATGCATGTAATATTAAGGTCTTGGGCAGTTTCTCTCTCTCTCTCTCTCTCTCTCTCTCTCTCTCTCTCTCTCTCTCTCTCT
>NW_021604613.1:21514810-21524542 GCF_004785775.1 Grammomys surdaster
TCTCTCTCTCTCTCTCTCTCTCTCTCTCTCTCTCTCTCTCTCTCTCTTTCTCTCTCTCTCTCTCCTGTAGTAGATCATGTCACTGATCTAACTTCCTGTGATGTCAGTCATGTTTTGCTTTATTACATTATAAATGTATAACATGTATAACTCCAATTATATCTATCTTCTCTCTAAATTGTCACATGGCATTTTCTCTGTCTCTTCTAAAGACACTAGTCACTAAAATGTTTTATGCTACGTGTATACTTCATTTTAATTTATATTTTAATCCTATCTTCATAAACTTGAAGTCAAATTTCAGATGCAACTGGTCAGTGTCTTCCAATATTTTTTGAGGAGGGGGAACAATACAAAGCTCAGAGCTGCCCAGAAGGAGCTCTAGCAATTGAATCTCGGACTCCTGCATTTAACATTCAACAGCTTTACCTTTAAACTGCTATAGCCACTTATGTAGGCGCTAGTTAGGATATAGTGTTGTCGTTTGAAATGAAAACTGAACCCTGCGGTGAGGCTGGCTTTTATCACTGAGAAGTTCTTGATGCCTTTAGACATTTTAGGTTAAAAATTAGACAAGATCTCATTTTTGTAACTAATCAGCAACAGCAACTGCTAATTATTTTTTGAAAAGAACATAGAGAGCATTTGAGTCATTGTTAGTAATTAGACATTGTGCTGTTTCAAATAAAATATGGAAAAAATTACAAAGAGCAGTGTATGATATCTACTTTGGTAATTTAGGAAGGGAGATCTAAGAAGTATAATTAAGAGTTTCTATCTTCTGATTATTTCAAAGGATACTGTTTATACTGGATCCTGATTTATGCACCTTATGTTCCACATCAAACCTGGTTTAATGAAAATTACAGCAGAGTTCATTAATTTCTAAGTGAACATAGGGTATATCCTCCCAAGAACAGTTCCTCTAACCGGTTAGGCAGAATCTAGTTTGTAAATGCATAAGACTGATAGGATGTAGCAAGATAGGTATATTCAAACTAAATATTGGAATATAGGACTGTTAGCATAGTAGAAAACCTCCTTTCTTAGTGTGTCTTTGTTTGTAATTTTAAATTATGATTAATCATAAACAATATCCAAAGTTCATACTCTGTAGCATATAAAAAATTAGAAATAAGAATGACCTTAATAACAAGTGCATGAGATTTTTATAGGAAACTGAAATTCCTTATGATATTCTAGAAAATAAAATATTTATCCTCTAGTTGCTATTGTCATGGCTACCTGTGAAAACCAAATAAGATAGTACATGACAAAAAATATTTCTTCCAACTCTAACTCTATTATATACCTTCTTTCTTTATCAATGTTGTCTGGATTAAATACAGGATACACAGTAATCATTGCAAAATGAGGTCATGTGGCCATCCATGGAGTTTAATGATTAGCAAGTAATTATAGTTTTGCAGTTTCTCTTTGATTGAGGCATGCTCAGTGAGGTAGAGTTCCTATTACTAAATGCCAGAAATGTAAAGATAGATAAGTATACAATTTCATACAGTTGGTCCTTAATATCTAAGTTTATGTGGTTAATGTTACTGCAGGTATAATCAACCTTTGATCAAACTACAAAAACTGCATTTATTGTAAACAGGACTGAGATGATGTATCAATTTTTACTCATTTTTTATCTCCTGTATACAAAACTGTAGCACCTATTTTCACAGTTTTTAAATTGAATTAAACATTATAAGTAACCTAGATATAATTTAAAGCATAATGAAGGATGTGCATATGTTTCACAAAAATAGTCTGCCTTTTTATGCAACAGAGAATGCATGGTTACAGATTTTGCAGTTGTTCTGGACTTCTTGAACCGATCCTCAAGGATAATAAGCCATGACTGCATTTCTTTAGTATTTTATGCACCTCCTAAAACTTATCCAAACAACAAACAAGCAAGCAAGCAACAAGGAAACCAAACAAAACCAAAATCAACCAACTAACTAATCAATCAAAATCCCTAAAAACTAAAACCACCGAAACCAAAATATTTAGCATCACTGCACATTTTTCTTCTGAAGCATTACCCATGCTTTATATTGTGGATATTTTAAAGTACTTTGTCACTCATTAAAATGTCGCCCCACCCCTATGTCTCCACCTCCAATGGATCACGCCTATCTCCTCTTCTAAACTTCCATCCCTCACTCCTCATTCATAGCTTTATCTAGTCCTCAATTCCAGTAAGTATTCTATGGAAACCCACAGGCTACTTCAACAAGGGAAGCAGATAGTCTGACTGTAGCTCTTCAGATCTCTCTCTGCTCCTCTAAAAAATTTCCCAGTTTCATCATCAGCTCTGTAGCAGATTATCTGTTACAGACTCTCCTCACTCTCTGACTCCACTTTCAAGGCACTAAGAAGATTCTGGTAGAATATTTTGCTTTCCTCCCTTCTATGGACCCCCTAATCCCCTCCCAGACCATTCCTATTCCCAAGTGTCAACTTCCAATATCTAGGAAACATTTTACCTGGAAACCTCGTTAAGAACACCTATGAGGATTCCAGAAGAATTTTCTACCAGGCAACATACAGTCACCATACCAGAAAGGACAGCAGAAAATAGGGAACAAAGCACCCACTCAACAAACACAAGACCCAAAACCAGCACCTAGAATTTATTGTTTTCCAAACATAGATGTCTACATATCAGGATAAAAACACAATCAATAGTAGTCAGGACAAAATATTTCTATTAGGATTCAACAACCTTATTACAACAGGCCTTGTGTATTTCAAGATAGCTGAAGCACATGACATGGACTTCAAAATATCCATTATTAATATGATAAAGGTCTTTAAAAGAACATAAAAAAACCCAGAAGAAAATAAACACTGGAAGTACATGAATAAAAGAGTTCAAGACCTGTAGATGAAAATGGACTCAAATCAAATGATTTAAAGAAAATAAAAGTGAAGGGACACACACACACACACATCTTGAACAGGAGCTGCAGAGGCAAGCCTATCAAAAAATAAAAGAGATGGAATGTAGATCCTATGTATCAAAGATATAAGAGAAGAAATGGTTACCTCAGTCAAAGAAAAGGATAAATATAAATAATCCCTGGCCCAAGACAACTGTAATGGGGGAGAAAATCTCCTAAGTTTCATTCATATACAAGGAGCTATTGTTGATGGCTATTGAGGATAGGAATTTATTGCCCAGTCAGGACATGGGCATTGGTCGTTTTCTCATACTCTAGTGAATGGACATAAAACTACAAACATATAGGTAGCACTAGTTTTACTGAGGTGTTTATTATTTTAAAATTCAATTTATTATTTATTTATTTATCTATCTACATGCTGCTTTAATTATCTTACAAAATAACAAGTTTCTTTATGGCAGTTTTGTAACATGTTGGGTTGACTCTCCCCACCTTCCGATCTCTCTACTCACTTTTCTCTCTGTTGTTTCCTTCTGCCTCCAGTGACTTGGTATGTCAGGGTGGCTTGGTACCCAGGGGCTCCTCCATTTCTCAGAGGAGAAGGGGAAGGGAATGTGGGGTGAACTTTATCAGGGTGGCACTGTGTGGAAGTGGGAGCTTTTATAATAGTTTGAATATGCATGGCCCAGGGAGTGACACTATTAGGAGGTGTAGCCTTGTTGAAGTACATTTGGCCCTGTGGTCACAGGCTTTAAGAATCTTGTCCTAGCTGCTTGGAAGAAAGTCTCCTAGCAGCCCTCAGATGAATTTGTAGAACTCTCAGTTCCTCCTCCACTATGCTTACCTTGATGTTGCCATCCACCTTGGTGACAATGATTGTGGGGTGGTGAGCTGTGAGAGGCAGCTGGGTGCCTGGTGGAGCACAGGCCTCAAACCCCAGACCCTAATCAGTCACTAGGTGTTCGGCCTTGATCCTGTGCCCCTGGTTCCTTTCACTTAGTTTCAGCCCCTCACAGCCCCTCCCACAAAGAGGTCTATGGCCATGAGTCACTTAGGAACAGTGCCTCAGGCTCTCCCACATGTAGATTAGGTTTCTCCAGGCTCTGAGACCAAGCCAATAGGGGTTATCTGCTGCTAGACCCTAAGCCATCCCAAAACTGTATATATGAGCCCTTTTTGGGAGAAGTAGAAGTGTGGGAGAATCATCCCATTATCTGAGAGTTTCTGTTGTAAGAGCTGTAACACTTGGGAAGAGATCTGCTCTCCTGAAGCACATTCAGGACCCTCCCCTTCTTGCTAGCTAGCCGCTTTTCACTGGTCCAGCCCAGACCAGCTCAGCTCAGAGAGACAGGTGCAGTACTGGGAGCAACTGGGTGGCAACAGCGGAGATGCGGGCAGAGGCAGCAATGGAGGCAGTGGTGGTGATTCCCCCTCCCTGCTCACACTCTATCCCCTTGGCCTGGACCCCTGCACCCTGCCAGGCTGGAGATCTTCGTGGGAAGCGCTCCAGACGAGGGACCCACAAATGATCTGAATCTCTGAACCTATAAAATGGTCCCAATTAAACGTTATCTTTATAAGAGTTGCCTTGGTTATGGTATCTGTTTACAGCAGTAAAACCCTAAGACAGCCTTCATTCACTAGTACCAGATTCTACATTTTTAAGTTTTCCGTTGTATATTGAATATCATGTGAGATATCCAGTCTAATGAACTGCACAGATATAGGATTCTTGCTTTTTCCAATGGAGACAGCTATTGTTGGACCAGCTGGACCACAACCTGTAATACATTGTAAGAAATCCCTTTCAATATATGTAGATTCATTCTATCAGTTATGTTGCTCTTGAGAACCCTGACAAATGCACCTATTCTATGACTTTTATCCCCAACAAAAATGTAAACTAAACAAATCTTATGTTATAAAGTACCCGGCTTTAGTTAGATTTATTCATTTATTTATTGCTGTAAAACATAAAACAAGTACTAAGACAAATGTGATCCTGACAAAAATATACAGAATATATTATAGTAAGCTGGTGGACTGCAATAATTTCTTTTGAACAGTTTCATGGAGAAATGAACATCCAAGTCTTTGAAATGTGATAGACAGTAGTTTGAACAATGGTTATAGTTAGTAGCTCAAAACATTGGGGATATTATTTATCTTTCTTGATATTGCTATGCTAATCTTTTCATGGATATTGCTACAACTTACAGGGTGGTTGTAAACAAATTAAACCACATACATCAATTAAGAAACACAATCTGACATGTTCTTAGCTTATCATTTCATACAACATATTGCAACCAACTTCTGTAACTGAAGAGAAACTGATTAGTCAATAAATTATATTGGCTTAATATATTATTTAATGGGATATTAAAAGATATTACAAAACCTTTCATATGCCGAAAAATTACAGTATATTTGAACATACAGAAATAAGAAGCAAGACAGAATGTAGAAAACCTAATCTCTTAAATTGATAAAAACATAAAATCTTCAATTAGCAAATAAGAAAGTTAAAAATCATCTGAAAGCATAGATTTATTCACAATACATATAAAAAAGAAAATTAATGTATTAAAATTTCAGAGTGCTTTTTTCAAATCTAGAAGCCAAAAAGGACAACAATCACCAATGTTGATATAGAAAATGGCATGAATAAAATGAAGTACTATATAAGAAAAAATATAAATGTTCAATGAGCAATAAATATGACTCAATCTCAACCCTAATCATGTAAATTGTAAATATTTCCTATTTCTCTTAGATTACTGGCATATAAAACCATAGCTATTCATTACATATTTAATAATGAAAAAGGTAGGGTTGTAATTTAGAAAAGATGTTCCCATATTGAAAAATCAATAATTAAATTTTGTTTAATTATATTTAAGTACGTAAGCATAGTAGTTTTTAAGCACTGAAATGTGTTAGCTTAAAAAATAAAACTAACTAACATGGGTTTTGAAGAGTTGGTAATATTCATCTTTATACTGTTTGTATATAAGAATTTATTCTTTTTCTTTTAGAAAACTTCAAATGACTTATGAAGAATCCACTAGAACTTTTCCCCCCACAGAACTGTCACTCTGTGAGTATCAGCACTGCATGGGAGAGAGAAGCAGGAAGTGATGCAGTCTTTCATGTCCCACAGTTGTTTCTCAATGTCATTCCCTTCAAATCATCATGCCTGCTTTGATGGTTTTCACTTAAAAGGGGAAGTTTTCTCAAGCCACTGTCACTCTTTATGGATGAGCTAAGGTCTTTCTTCTTGTGTGTGAGTATTTTAAAAATCATTTTGAACTTCAATCCATCTATTTAAAGGATTGCATTTTAAAATTAACACTCATCCCAGATTTAGATAAGAGTACTTATGGTGAGTATGGGAATGGGGGAAGGGTCCCTCTTGACATCACCTCAGCATCTGGGCATCAAAATCTCCAGATGAGGTTTCCTGACATTGGTCAATATGTGAAGACAGACTATATGCTATAAACATCACCATCTCTGATGATTTATGGCACATTTTTGATACTTGTACTACCTCTCTATCATCCAACATTGGGCTAATAGGCAAAATTCTGATGTTATTTTCAAGTATATAGTAAAATGTAAAAAAGAACAGAAAGTACTGTTTTAAATTATGGAACGTGTACTTACTACAGTTCTCAGCTCTTCTGTTATCTCGGATCACTATTCGCTGGTTAATGGTACTGAAGAGTGTTGTCCAGTTAATGGTATGGTAATAACACAGGTTACTGTTGTCAGTGATATAGATATTGCCTGCACTGATTTCCTTCAGAGACTGGAACTGCAGGGAAGTGATACCTTGTTGTTTGAGGATAAGCAATGAGAGACCACTAAAAAGGAGAGGGGGGAAATGGAAATGAGTAATTCAGAAAATGCAGTCTAAAGTTCAATAAGGACTTAGCATCTCACAGCAAAAGTAAAAATAATAGAATATAAACAGAGGACAAACAGACAAATGTGTTCTTCTGATTAATATTTCTGTCTTGGAAGATATATAGACTTAAATAATCATTTCATTTCCCAAGGGTCAATGTCTATTACTTATAGTTATTAACACTGATTGTATATATGCAATACATGTGTGTGTATACATATATTTTTTTCCTGAACTAGCTACATTCTGGCTTCTCAGCCTAAATTTTGTGTTCCAGAAGAGTAAAGTCCTACACTAAGTAAGAGTACATATTCACAGACTAAATGCAAATACAATATGTATTCATAATACCCACTATAGTCCATTTATTCCTTTATAGTTATGTAAAATTAGCTATCCATTCTTTAGGCAAATGTTACAGAAAATACTTGAAGCCTTTTAAGATTCAATTTATACATATCAGAAACCAAAATTCTATCAGTTGTAGAATGTTTAAAACATGTTAAGAAATACTAAGTAAAATACCTAAACATTTAGAGTAAAAAATAATGAGAGACTTCAGATAGTTTGGAAAAACTATCAAACTCAATTTACTCAAGACAAAAGAATGGTCTTTTAAAAAATTAATTTTATTACAAAATCACCCACATTTTGTAGTTTCCTTAGTACTTATATTTTATTGGGATTAAATTATACTTTCCACGCCCTCTTATCTCAGTTAACTAAAGAATGTTGAACTTCTTTTGGTAGTTACAAATTTTATTTTTCATTAATAATTTTAAATACACTTGGCTTTAAATTTAAATTTAGAACTGTTTTAATAACAAAAATCAAAGGTGTTAAGGCATCAAGATGGAGATGTAATTTTTAATTTTTTTTCTTTCTTCTTAAACTTCTTGAATTGTTGACTACTGTATCCTAATAATGCTTGGGGCAATTAATGTTTTCTGCAATGGATAATAAATCTTCTCATATAGCACATGGATAAATTTTCCTCCTGATGATTTTTTATTAAGTTTTTTCCTTCACCCTTTTCTGTGATATGTTTTTGGGTTTCATTGTGACATTTTCATACACAAATAGTGTAGTTTTATACTATCCTCATACTACTTTCTCCAGTTTTCCCTTCACACGCACAGGTCTAGCTCTTCTTCCTAAAGAGTCTCTATTCTACTCTCATGCCATATCTATCTATCTCTCTGCCTGCCTATCTATCTATCTATCTATCTATCTATCTATCTATCTCTCTGCCTATCTATCTATCTATCTATCTATCTATCATCTATCTATCTATCATCTATCTACCTATCTATCTGTTTATATTTTGAATTACAGAAAATATATATTTGCCTTTCAGGGTACAGTTTATTTTCTTTCACATAATTCCCAGTACCATGTATTTCCCGCAAATATCATGATGATTTTTCTTTCATATGGTAGAATTCTACTTCAGTGTGTGTGTGTTCACACAGTTTATATATTTATTTTATTATTGGTTTTGAGAATTTCATACATGAGTACCATATATACATTATTTCCACTCCGTACTTCACACTCTTAATTATTTGATGTCACCGCCATACCCTACCAGTTTATTAATTTTTTCCTTAATTATTATTATTTTATGCATATGTGTATATATAATATATATATATATGTATACATAGATATGTTAAAACTGGCCTAGTCCATTTAGTGTTGTTTATATGCATATGTGTTTATGGTTGACTCAGTGGGATTGGCTAACTTATTAGGGGGCTCATCTTCAGAGAAGACTAATTCTTTCTCTATCAGCACCTATTAATTGTCTAGAGTTGCTGTCCTTTAAAATTCACTCTATCCACATTGAGGCAGCAAACAAAATTGTAATTATACACATTTTACTTAGCCACTCACCTATTGACAGGGCCAGCCATATTTTAACTTGGCTGTTATGGTTAGTGTTGCAATAAATACAGACATGAAGGTATCTCTGCTTCATGTTAACTTTGGATATATACTTAAGAAGTGTATAGCCTCATTGTAGAGTTGTACTGTTTTGTAAATGAACCACACAACCATTTCTTGGTTAATATACTAGTTTGCACTTTCATCATCTTTGGGTAAGTGTCTGTTCTCCTGCATGCTTGTTAGCATTTGTTATCCTGTTTTCCCACTGATTGGGATAAAGGCACTGACTTTCACTTTTTTCCATTACATAAGGGTATTGAACATTTTTCTTCTAGTATTTATTGACCATTTGTACTGCTTTTCAAAACTTAAAGAAACCTTTAAAAAGGCAGTAACACACTAAATGGCTCATTTTATCATGTACGTTTAAAATATTAACATCGATATTTTCTAACAATATCCCTCTTTGTTCACTAGCTATTTTTTAATTTAGTTTATTTTTAATCACTTTACACCCCACTCTCTCCCCTCTTCCTGGTGACCTCCTTCCACAGTCCTTCCGCCTTTCTCCTTCCCCTTCTTCTCTGAGTGGGTGGACTTCCCTGGGTCCCTCCCCATCTTACTACAAGTCTCTGTGGGGTTGGGTGCTTCCTCTCCCATTTATGACACCCCCATTTATTATTCAACACTATGGACATGGAACTTACACCAGCAACATCAGCCTAGGATGTATGGACATGGAACCTACAAGAGGAACATCAGCCTAGGATGTATGGACATGGAACCTACACCAGCAACATCAGCCTAGGATGTATGGACATGGAACCTACACCAGCAACATCAGCCTAGGATATATGGACATGGAACCTACACCAGCAACATCAGCCTAGGATGTATGGACATGGAACCTACACCAGCAACATCAACCTAGGATGTATGGACATGGAACCTACACCAGCAACATCAGCCTAGGATGTATGGACATGGAACCTACACCAGCAACATCAGCCTAGG
>NW_021604613.1:21524552-21634926 GCF_004785775.1 Grammomys surdaster
TAGGATGTATGGACATGGAACCTACACCAGCAACATCAACCTAGGATATATGGCACAAACAGCAGCATCAGAGAGAAAACGCAAGCCTCTGGCTACAGCAGCATTGATTCCCCACACACTCGTTACTGAGTCAACCACATTTATGTCTTAATATAACATAAATTACATATAAAGTTCAATTTTACCGATTGTATTACATGCCTTATACCAGAAACACATTAATATCTACCAAGGCAATAAGCACTTAAAAAACCAATCTATAAATTCTATGTGTTTCACAGCATACCAGGGATTATTTCAAGAGCTCATTTTCAGAATTAATCAATTGACGAGTAAGACTGATGATTATAACATTATAGAGCTTGTGATATTCCTCTGTATATTTGGCCAGCTGACAGCACTAAGCATATTCACCTACCTATAGAGGACTCTTCCTCCAATGGTGACAAGGTTGGAGAAAACACTGAAATCTGTCATATTTGGGGGCCAAGATTGTATGTTCAGGAAACCTACAGGGAATAAGAAAGTGATATAATTCATGATATTATTGTTCAATGTCAGTGTTAATTATTGTTCAAACATAACAAAAATACATTGAAAGGTAGGGAGTAAGCAAAAGAAAATGAAAACTACTTTTGAAGTATCCACCACTTATTTATCCTTTTATAATTAAGTATAATACTACAAATTTCTAGAGTAAACAGTAGATTAATAATTGTTATTAATGTATGACACCAAGAATCCACGTTTTTAAAACTCAGGGACTCATAAACCTGGACATTTTGAATATTAAAATAGTATAACTTACTTTATTTTGGTAGATACATATACAAAAATTGTTAACAAGTTAAGGACAAAAATAAAGTTCTATTTCTGTTAATTCCTTCACCACTTATCTATATATTATGACACCTGTATCTACATAGAAATATAAGATATACTATTAATCTTTAACTCATCAGGTCTTGTTTTCTGTGATATTAAATGCAATGTTGATTCAGATTTATGAGCCCATTATAACTAGTATAAGAAATTTAAAAATAGTAAACACTCAAAAATATTATATTAAGGGAGTGCTGTTCATTATTCACACTAAACTGTATTTTTTTATGTGGGAGTCAACCGCAAATCAAGTGCTAAAGCACCATTGGTCTTTTGGTATTTGAAATCACAATAATAAGGGTATATCAAAGTTTATGCTTGAGTTATATTGGCTTCAGAATATAAAAGCTAAGAGATCATGTGAGTTTTAAAGACTAGAACTTCTCTTAGAAATGTATTGCTATTGTAAATATGTAAATAGTTCAAGAAAGTACCAGGTCACATAGCTTATATTCAGCAGTCTATCTTTCTATCTATCTGTCTATCTATCTGTCTATCTATCTATCTATCTATCTATCTATCTATCTACTATTAAAAGTACCTGTTATTTCTCTGACTGTCCGAAAGACATTCAGTTTCTCTGGGTCTATGGCGTCAATAGCATTGTAAGGATCCCTACAAAATCAAGAAGAGATGCAACCAAATTTACTTATTTTATAACACAGAAAATATTTACTTCCATCTAAAAATATCTATTATTTAAGATACAGCAAAGTTTTTAATAAAAAATGTATAAACTTCAGTACTTTTAAAGTACTGCTTTCTTATGAAAATTATTTAAAATTCACATCATATTTTTAAAACTATCATTAAAAAACTAATAGACTGTTTTCTGTTTTCATCTTACAAATTATTTTAGGATAATAATGGCCATATAAAATAATTGCATACTTGAATATTAAGCCCAACATTATACCAAACTCTCTCAGTAATTAAAATAACACTTTCAGTAATTCGAGGAACATGCCTCATTTGTTAAATGCCTTATTACTTTAAAAGGATCCATAATATGTGTTGAGACTTCATATCTTCATGGAAATGATAAATTTTATGCAGATGCACCTTTCTATGGGTTACTGAACTTTCTACGAGCAATGAACTTAGAATTTTCTAGAATTATACAGCAATTGAAAGATTTTTATTCTCCCTATGACCACTTATCCTTTGTATCGTCTGTGGAAACTTTCTATTTTTTGTGTGTGGAAAAATGTCCAGAGTACAGTAATTTTTTGAATGCAATATTAATTGGATTGTCAACCTAGGTACTTTATAATACCCCAACAAACCAATAAGTATATGGCATAGCTGCTGTAAGTCCACTTTCACTGAAAGTAATCTTCGAAAGACCATTATTTTCAGCAACTATGAATTCCAGGTTGATCTCTCGAACCACCTGACACTGGTTTTCTAAACTCATTTCATCAGCATATTACCCCACACTATGGGCCATCTCATCACTTTAAAAAAGGCTTTGCTTGATTAAATTACATTTCAAACTAAGAAATGCAATCATTGCAATGTACTACTAGTTTAAAGTGCATTGCTATAGAAAGCTCTGATGCTGTGTATTGCTGAGACTGAAAAACTACAAGCACACTTTTCTATGACTCAAAATAAACTATTGATCCAGATTATTCTCAGTGTCACATGAATGAATATCTCTTAAAAGCCAAAAGCTTAAATGTAAAGTTCTCAAAAAGTTGAATTCTTACTATGACACTCAATCTCTCATAAATACATGCATAAGTGTATATATGCCCATATATGTATGTATTTGTATGTTATATAATATATGACCATTATTCCAAGGCACACATATGCAAAATAAAGTATAACACATGGTAAACTTTTTGTATTCATCTTTTAAAAATATTTATTTATTCTTTGAAAATTTTATACATGTATACAGTGTATCTTGATTGTATTCACTCCTAAACCTTATTCCAATTTCATCCTCAGCCCATCTAATGCATCCTCCTACCAACTTCATGCCTTCTTTTGATTTGGAATATTTGAATATACTGACTCCAGTTAACGTGCCCATATGCACATGGTTGTGGGATCATATACTGGAATATGTGACAGGATACCAGTGACCATCCATCCAAAGAAAGTAACACTCTCTCCTCCAGCAGCCCCTGACTTACTCCATATTCTCAGCTAAGCAACCTGTCAGATCTCCATGATAGATGTTTCAACTAGCTTGATTTTGTGCAGGTCTTAAGCAGGTGGCCACAGGTATTATAAGTTCATGTGTGTACACATGACATGCCATATCCAGAAAACATTTCATAGCACTCCTCATTAGCTGTCTGTTACTGAATTCTATATCCATCTTTTAATGTAAAAATACTCTTTATACCTGAGGAAATAGAAGCTCTTAATTTTGGGAAATAACTTTTAACATTGTTCTCCCATGGAAAATAACATTCTGACTACCAAATTGAAAATCCTGGCTTCACTGTGAAAGACTCAAAATTCAGGGTAAGCATAAATAATGGAGTTAGCACAACTCATGACTGAAAACTTCTCGTTTGCTAGGAATTAAACAAATTCTCGGACATTAACGTGACACCAAATAAACCACAGAAATTTTGTATACTTAATTTTAGAGACTCAAGACTCACATAAAAATAAGTTGACAAAATTCTCCTTTTCAACTTCGAAGTACCTCTAGGGATTGTCATCCTAAAGCCACCAGAGATCCACAGTACCTTGAAATTGCTTTCCTTCCTAAACACAGAGCCATGTAGAAGAAGATTCTCGCCCTGTCATTCTGTTTGGTGATTCACAATAACTTTCAGCATAGAAAGAACAAACTCATAATTCCCCCGAAAGATACTTATTTTTGTCATGAAACCTAAGTGTGACTTCCAATATCTGCCATTATTATGGCACATCATGAAAACTTCTTCCTTTCAGTCTCTTTGTGCCACACAGAGCCAACATGCTTGAGAGCAGCTTTTTACTGTGAGAACCTGTACATGAACAATGCTAAGACAACGGATGAGAGAAATATTGCTTTGGTAACTCTAGACCTTTTGCAAGACTGTAATTCTCATTCTAAATAAGGATTTGAGTTAGATTTCCATTTATGCAAAGACACTATAAAGCCAGGGTGTGAACATGCCAATTACCTTTATTTACATTTTTTCAAATACAAAAGTTTAATTGAAAAATATTTCAAGACTATATTTTCTGAAAGAAATGACTGTCTGAATAAAATATCATTTAATTATATCTTTTAACCTCATTATTAAATAACTATGTCAATGAATAATACTAATACTATTCTATTAAAAGGCACTAGTAATATATTGAGAGTAATGACAATTAAAGGACATAAAGCATTGTATTTATTAGATGTTTACTGTTTATAATATAGCAGTCACATTAAAATATAATCTGTCCTCTCTTTCTCTCTCCCCCCACACACATACACACAGACTGAATAAACTACTACCTTGGTGTGTGTGTGTATTGTCTTATACCTATTGATTTGACTTCACTGTTATAATGTGTGTGTGTGATGTCTTATATCTATTGATTTGACTTCATTGTCATAGTGTGTGTGTGTGTGTGTGTGTGTGTATGATGTCTTATATCTATTGATTTGACTTCATTTTCATAGTTTCATTAAATGAATGGGAAGGATTTCCAAATATATGGCTCATCCTAGAATGAGACTGAGAATGGAGATTATAGCATATTTCACATATATTTGTCTTGCAAGCCATCACATGTAGTTTCCTTGAGACAAAATAGTATTAAATTTTGATATCAAGTATTCCAAGTTTCAGCCTTATAAGAACAGATAATCACCTGAACTAAAAAGCATGAGGTATCTGAAATAAAATTTTGCCTTTATTTCTTTTCGAGTCTCTAAAATACTAGAGTTAAGCCTCAAAGTATTGAACCCTTTCCTGAGCTATAAACTAGACATAGTCACTGAGGTTCTCCTGTTGCCGTCTTCTCACCAGTTTTAGTGCTTGTCAGTTACCTTTGTTCTATTTGCCCCTCCACTTTCCCTACCATGTGTATCATTCATTAAGGTTTTACTGGTATGGGGCTGGACAAATCAAAATACTTTTTGATTTATTCTCCAAAACAATCTGAAAAGCTATTTATTAGCAATCTGTTTCCCAGGTTTTCACTGGAGGAAAGCAAATGATTGTCACGAAAGAGACTCCACGGAGCTCCTCTATCATGTTGCTATGATTCAAACTCTATGCTGCTCTGAATCAGGTCACCTACATAAGATGTCTCATTTGTGTTTTGTGGGGTTCATTGTTAAGACACACTTTTACCTTCAGACTTCTAGTCCACATTGGTTTTTCTATGCAGTTTTTTTCTCACTTGAATGAATTAGTGATATTATAGTCCTTACAGAGTGAGGAATTTTAAGCTTCATAAATTGTGTATGATCCCTGTTGTTTATTAAAATTGTTTCTATTGGTTTTACATTTATATGTTGACTATTACCTCACTATAAAACAGAGATGGATTTATAAAATCTTCGTAAATGCCATAACTCCATAATAATTTTCTATAATGAAACAAGACTTAAGATAATATTTTAAGAATCACTAAATTATCAGTTTTTCAAATTTCCTCTCACAGACATCATTTGGAAGAATTTTGACCATAGGAAGGTCACTGGTCATAATTTTTCTACTATAATAATTTTTTTTTACAGAAATTATCTATGGAGGTAGTATCACTTCATTAAATTGAAATTGGGGCACTTACAGGAATGTTTTAATTTTAACAGTAACTAGGCCTTTAATAATAACCCATGGGTAATGCTTTTAAAATCATCGTACAGTGAAGGATTTCCCTTTGTCCCCTACAATCTTAGGAAAGCACTACCAGAGACAAGTTCAGATGTGCTAACTTTACAGTGAGTCTTTATTAGTAATTCTCTAGCGATTTTGTCCCAATTTCAAAGAATCTTCATTACCTCTGCAGTGTGTGTGTGTGTGTGTGTGTGTGTGTGTGTGTGTGTGTTATCCACTGAGTTATTTTCTATATCAGTCTCCAGGTATTCATATGACCTTTACTATCTGACATTTCTTATACAGAATGATTCCTAGTGTTATCTCTTGTAAATCTCAATTTTGATTCTTTGTAGAAGTTGAGAATTTTTCTATTGCTATCTTCTTTTTCATACTTGATAATTTTCTTATATTTGTTTTAATAATAACTAGAAATTGCAATGATTTAAATGTCATGTATTTAACAGAGAATATTATCCCTAGATTTTATTTAGAACTTTAAAAATATCAAATGCTTGATAAACACACACACACATACACACACACACACACACAGACACAAACACGCACATGAATATAAGGTGTTAGACCAGACAATGCCGAAAACCACTTCTATAAATCAATTCACTTTATGAGTATATATCTTCAAATTGTTCCCAAACATTGTAGACTTGAAGCTACTACACTTATCATATCTGTTGTGTTTAATATTCTCATTACATTAGAAGATGTAGTGTCACCTACGAGATCTCTGAGTATAGCTGCGACAGATTATCTAGGATAGGTTAGCCTCTCAGTATGCTTGTGAGGAATAATCTAGATCCAGGCAGCTTATGTAGGAGGACCAACTTGAAAAGTGACTGGCAATGTTTTAGAGGCTGGAGTTGTGGGCTGAATAAAAGGGAGAGTGAGCCATATATGTGTATGTATTTGTATGTGTATGTGTATATGTGTATGTTTCTGTATTGTAACCTGCTGGCTTACAGTCTTGGGGCCTTGAACTTTTTGCAATGTTAGATGTAACTTAAAACTGTAACCTCTTCCTTCCTTTCTGTTTTTTTTTATTGGCTATTTTGTTTATTAATATTTCAGATGTTATTCCCTTTCCCCATTTCCCACCCAAACCTCGCTATCCCATCCTAACTCCTCCTGCTTCTATGAGGGTGTGCTCCCACCAACCCACCCACCCACCCTCACCTCCAGGCACTGGAATTCCCCCACACTGGGGTATTCAGCCTCAGGGGACCAAGGACCTCCTCTCCCACCTATGCTGGGACAAAGCCATCCTCTACTACATATACAGCTGGAGCCAGGGTCCCTCCCTGTGTGTTTCTGGGCTGGTGGTTTAGGTCCTGGGAGCTCTGGTTGATTGGCATTATTGCTTTCCCCATGGGGCCACAAAATCCTTCAGCTCCTTCAGTCCTTTCTTAAACTGCTTCTGTGAGAGTATCTTACAGCAGTAATTGGAAAAATAACTAAAACAGCCTCCACATAGAAGCAAGCAATGGGCATCAAGTGGTTCCATCTAATTTCTTGCATTAGTAACAGATGATCTTTTTGTCATAGTAATACTTGATTTTAAAAGATAATTGACATACGTATATATCCCTTTCCAGATGTCATGTACTCATTCAATTATTTAACAACAAAAATAGTAAATATTGGCCCAAATCTCCTACCAAAAGTCTAAAGATGCTAGGTCAAAAATACAGATGATTTCAGATGAGCTATATGGACTTTAGTAAAGTTAACTGCATTGATACCATATCAAATTGGTGAGGATCAATCAACACATCATTGTCATATATGATGTAGGATGAGAATTTCCAACTTTTTAAATGGAAGTTAGTAATCTTAGTTTTTAAAAAAGTATTGGTTTGTCTAAACATAACACAATAGACAGAAGATACATGATTGCTTTTATAGGTTATGACATGGGACCGTATTAAAAACTGCCTTTTTAATAGAGATATTTTATGCAAGAGCATAAATAACAATTTGTTTGAATGAAGATAAATACTCTGTTCCATTGTTCATGCTGTTCTTATTTGGAGATATTTATTCATAAAGTGTTCAGTTATTTTGCTTCCAGAAATGATGTGATATATGTTCAGTGTACGAGATGAATTAAAAGATGTGAGAGATAGTCTTTATTTGTAGCCTGTAGCACTAATATTTAGAGATTAAGTAGTAATATAGACAAATAGATAAAATACAAAGTATAGCTATTGACATTTTTATTACACAAAGAATACAAATTCAGTTATTTCCCCAGTTAAAGCCAGCAGGCGGTTCTGTAATGAAGGATCCCAGATAATGTAACAATTTTTATTACCAAAATAAAATCCACTTTATAGTAGCGCTAATTTTCCCACATAAGAGAAAAATAGAGAGAGTACATCAGAAAAGGGAGGTTTTAGGAGCCAATCAGAAGAATTTCAACTTAATTTTAAGTCAGATTCTTTAAGTTGTTCCATGTTAAGGTTGTATTTGTTTGCTTGCTTGCTTGCTTGTTCATTTGTTTTTAATATATGTTGTTTTGAACTAATTCTTTGCAAACTCAAGAGTAATTCCTCACTTTATGTTCCCTTTTAAGCTGCTAAGACCTGGGATTCCTAAGACTATAGAGTTTAGGAGATTTCCCTGAAAATACATTCAAGCTGAATTAGAGCTTTCTATTCTCATTCCTAAATAATAATCAAAATCCAAATGCAGATGTTTCACCAGCACTGCTGGAGGGCTGTCCACAGCTTTGACTGGAAAGAGTTTAAAAAAGTAACACTGTTCTAGGTCCAGATGAATCAACAATACAAGCATGCAGAATACTTTCACTTCACAGAACAATATTGTACAACATTGAATACTGACCCATGAATCCCAGTGACAAGAAAGATGAGATTCCCATTGATCTTTGTGCAGTTTATGAATTTGTCAATGTTACTGGAGTCCACAGTCTGAGCGGACATCAATGATCCCGTGCCGATTCCATCACATGCTACAGAAGTAAGATTCAGAGTAAACAGCTGCAAAACATATTCTTGGCTAGTAAATCACTGCATTTTTCATTATAAAATAAAACATTTATTTCAGAATTTAAAATTACTTATTGTTTTTCTAAAAAACAAAGTTATTTATTGTTTTCTTTTGGTTTTCAAGACAGATTTACTCTGTGAAACCCTGGCTGTCCTAAAACTTGCTTTGTAGACCAAGATGGCCTTGAACTCAGAGCTCTGCTAAGATTAAAACAAGTTCTGGGATTTTTCCCATTTCCCCTTTTCTAGACTGGTATTTTGTCGGGCTTGATTTTGTGCAATTCTTGTAAATGGCCTCAGAACTCTCATGCATTCATATGTTCCTCAGCCCATGAAGTTGGGTGGGTAAGGAGGAAGAGACGATCTGGGAAGGTGTGGGGGAGGGGAAAGAATAAAATCAAAATGTATGTATGGCCATGCATGGTGGAATGCACCTTTAATTCCAGCACTTGAGAGGCAGATTCCATTCGTTCTTGAAGATATTTTTCCTTGTTAGTTCATTATTACATATATTTCATTTTCATACTTTAAGCCTTCTTCTGTTTTAACACACACACACACACACACACACACACACACACACACACACACACACATAAATGAACACTATATAACTGAGAAGCTAATCCCACTGGTCTATTAATAGGTACATGGAACCAGCAGCACTAATTTTAATATCAGCACTCTGGAGGCAAACGCTGGCAGATCTCTGGACAGCTTGATCTATAGATCCAGTTCCAGGATAGTCAGAGCTCCAGGACAGCTACACAGAAACTCAGTTTCGAAACACTAAAACCTAAACTACCACCACCAACAAAATGGTTCAGAAAAGCTTTTGGTAAAGACCTGTTGATCCCAATGACCTGAAGAATCACTTACCTTTGGGGCAAATATCAGTGCAAGGCTTACACATTTTAATCCCATTTTCTTCTACTTCCATCTTGGAACTAGGGCAGGCTCGTACACAAGAACTGGAATCTACCACAAAGTTATCTGATATTGAAAAAGAGTACAAATAAGCAATAATGTTTAACCATCAAGTTAAAAAGGAGTTAGATTATGGCTTAACAATTGTTAGCATCATTGATAATGTATATGATTCTTCCCCTCAACCAAATCCATATCTAAATATTGGAACCTGAAACAACATCTTCAATGCACATACTCAACTCCAAGTGCAATGTCTGAGAAGTATGAGTACCTGAAAGCCTACTGCTCCATATTCTGACTATGACTGTGGATGCTTTCAAAGGTTGGTGGTGTATGTTGGAAGTAGATTATTATAGAAGGATTTGAAAGATTACACCCACCTTGGTTTTTACCAATCTCAATGAAAGAGTCTTTCCCACAAGCTCCTCTACCATGAGTTGAATCTCTTCCTTTTGTGGGGACTAAAATCTCTGGCACCAAGAGAGAAATTTTACCCTTCTACTTCTTAGGTTGTTTCTGTCAGATATTCTAATCATGACAATACAAAGTAACGAATACAAGGAAGAATACAATCCTGTCTGTATAAAATATGTTGGATTTCAAGTTATCTGCCATCAAACACCTACTTAGAAATTGTAAAATGCACTGAAGCCTGACCCTCCTTTCTTTTTTTTTTTTTCAAAAATGTTAGAGGTTTTAAATTTCAGAATGCTGAAGTGGGTAATGTAGACCCATGTTTAGAAAGTAAATGACCAAACAATCCAAAGATGGTTATAGTTTGACAATCCAGGCCCAGTGATCAGTCTATAGATGGGATTAGTGCTACATTAGAAAAACAGTGTCTTAAACTGGCCAGAAAGAAGGAAATTCTAGCTGCCATATTTAAAGTCTATAGCTTCTAAAACGCCATTTATAGGAGTGTTTAAGCAAATGTTATTTAATTAAAAATAAATAAATTACTTAATTAGATTTCCCAGTAAGTAAAAAGTTTCATTAGTCATTAAAAGCAAAGAATAGCAATATGTATATATTATATGTATTTGTATGATCACATATTACTTAGTTTGTGATCAAAGTAATGATGCTCTTCTGTGCTATCAGTTTCTTAGATATCCCTTATTAAATTTTTATGGCGTATATTCTAGTATACATAAATAATCAGCAATAAATATATGTATAAACCCAATTTTATCAGAATCTGACCTTATTTATAATACATCCTGCTGTCAAAAAATGATCTTTTCTGAGAAACAGCATTGTGTACTGAAAACCCAAGATATAGAGAAAATAATAAGGGTTTAGGAATCCATTCCCCTCCACTATAACATCAAGCCTGGCATGGCTTTGCTATGACTTCAAGCTAGTAACTTAAATATGTTGATCCTTATTTTTCTCTTTTCTGAGAGATATGTATGGCAGGACCCATAGCCAACATAAAATAATTTACCATGTTTAATTTCAAGTTTCATATTAAAGTAATCACATATGAAACCTCTCATTTTTCAGGTAGAGTTCTAATTATTTGACATGTCTTAACGTGTCACTTACGTGGACATTTCTTAACACAGAATGCTCCGTACGTGTACTTTGCATTAAAGTTGTGTTCCAGTTGAAAGGTTGTTGGATTGTAGACAAATGTTTGGGGACACTGAGTAACACAGGCTCCACTGTCATTGAAGTTCATGCAGGCCTGCAACACATCAGATACATTTGTAAACAGCCTTCCTACATACTTGTCAATAAAACACTGCCATCATGGTTTTGTGACAGGTACTGTTTTATTTATTATATTTCATTTTTAAAAATCCTGCCCTAACTGATAAATTGAAGTCATTGTATCTTTAACTTTTCATCAGCCTCTCACCCTCTTTTATGTCAATATATATTTCCAGCTGTATTACAGGTCTTCACTTACAGTAATATTCATGTGTATGTTCATACATATATGTATAGATACATGTATTCATATATGTATATGATGTATATTATGTATACATATACAAACACCAATACACATATATTATGTAATACATTGTTTTACACTAAGAATTGATTTATTATATAAACATAGAGAGATGCAACAGATTATTTGAATTTATAGTGATTTAAATCATGTAAGTTCAATCTTTACAGGGAGTTTATGTGTCCAGTTCTGTAGGTAAGGATTTTATTTTGAAGAGGGTGTTTGGTGAGCTTTTGCATTGTGTGAAGTGTAAAATACAAGTTTCATCAATCTCCAATAAGAAACATATCAATAGTCATTTATTTACCTGTACACAGGAGCAGCCAGAGCATGAGACTGACCAAGTGTAATGGTTTATAAAAGTAAAATGTGAAGAGGTGGTAAGCTATAATTAGCCTGTGCTTAAATCAAATGATGCCACAGTTTTTGATGGTGCATCATTTACTATGCCCACTGTGTTCAAAAGGCATCTCTGTTTTGCTAACATGCATTTGTCTTCAGAAGTCTTCATCATTGATATTCTCAAACTCTCTTGAGAAGAAAACTATTTTTCATCCTGAGCATTGGATTTTTTTATGTCAAATGAAGCACATATAAGCATTTGACTAACAAACATAGGGACAACCTAACTATTTTAATTAAGAAATAAAGCTTTCTTATGAGTAATTGAGAGCTTGCAAAAAAGCTACCATGATCCAAAGCTGTGTTTTATACTTCATTAAAAATTGTCATGTGGTTATTAATAAGAATTTATTCTGTTTCCTCACAAAATTTGCTTCATCAATTGTTGCTTTAGCAAACACTTTATCACAACATGACAATTCTCTGATGATGGTCTACAAGGTGTATAATCAAAACAAGATCCACTGATGGTACAATATTTACAAAGATGACATTTCATAGGAAGACTCTGCTAAAAAGCAATCTAGAAAACAGTAAGTTTTAATTTATAAGTGCAAGACATCATGTGCTTTTATATCTGAATTACTAACACACTTTATGCATTGATATGCACTGCACATAGACTGCTTTGGAATAAGGGGATACAAGCCAGAGGAATTTACTTCCAGTTAGCACACAAGCACGATATAACTTACACCAAAGCCTCAGTCTGGCATTCATGAACATTCTGTATTAAATGCCAAAGTAGAATCACTGGACCATTCCAATATAGTAATGAAACGAGAGCTCTCAAGAACACCTGGTACTGCTTATCACAATAATACAAGTGAAAGGGCACGGAGCCACATCCTACAGGGAGAGGCTTTTCTACTGTTTACCACCACTCTGGCTTTGGAACCATTAATGCAACACCTGCAGTGTGCAGTGCCTTCAAAATCAAGCTTAGTTCTCTCCTCTCTATGCCGATGGCAGACAAGAAAGGATCCTCAGTTTGGCTGCCAAGGCTCTTCCTTAGATACTTAACATGTGTCCCCTCTCTATTCTTTGTTTGAATCTACTTTAACCAGATGTAGTTTCATTTCACCAAAGAATCATATCAGATAGATTAATTCTCTTAGAATTTTTAAGACTCAAGCAACAACTAGGTAGAGCACTAGTGCTCTGTCTATTATTTTATTTGATAAAGTCTCAGTTCTTAAAAATTTCAATCTTAATATGTGTTTGGTAGAACAAAATAAATTTCTGATTTTTTTAGATGTTTTAGATATAGAAATATTAGATTATTCTCATGCTCAAAGATAAAAGTGCATTGTCTATCAATTTAGATGAAATTAAAATAGAATTCTGATTTATGAACGTGATAACACTGTCACTCATAAAATTGCATATACATTAAAGGAGCAACAATTTATACCAAAAATATAATATAAAATGTAATAAAAAATTCCAATGAAGCTATGAACGTTATTTGAAATACAAATAACCTCTTCAAAATTATAAAACATTCATACTATCACATAAATAGATTTGAATGTGCATTTCTTAATTTTAAATATAGAATAATATTAATTTGCTAACACTGCAAACTGAAAAATATTTAAATGCATAGATTTTCTGAAATAACCTTGGAATTGATGTTCAAGAGTAAGCTTTCTTCACTCATGGAACTCAATACTGCTACAGCACAAAGCAGTAAGTAAAGAAGGTAGAAAAATGGTATTCTCAATTTCTAAAAGCATATTCTCATTCATGCTTTCCAATACAGCCACTTCACACATAAATTATATCAGAAATGCAGGGCTGATTAAACTGGCACAAAGTAATTCTGCTTAATCAATAGACAACTTCAGTGGTAGAATGCCTCCTAGAATGATATAGCACTTTTTGAAATAATAAATGAACAAGACTTAATCTTAATATAATCAAGTGTTAAATAGTCAATGTGAGTCTGAGAGAGAGAGAGAGAGAGAGAGAGAGAGAGAGAGAGAGAGAGAGAGATCCTAAACATACAAAGCAGTCAGTGTCCTTTGGTCCTGAGCAGCCTCCTGCACATTCTCGATGACAGCAGTCACTAACGTAGGGTCCATAGCACCTGCCATCACATTGTTCAGCACACACAGTCCTGGTCACTGTAGAAGACAGAGATGGGGCCTTAATTAAAGCCATCCATTGACAAAACTAAATTTGCAATAACAACACATGTTCTGGGATAACATTTCATTCCAACTAGTATTGACTAATTCAGAACACATTTAATGAATTAAGTCTGTAATTATCATTGCATGCATTTACTAGGTTCAAGAATAATTGAATGAGCAGTGAAGTGGCTAAAGCAGTACTTTCTTTGCGAGAAAGTGCCCTCAAATACTCAACAGAAATAGATAAATATACTTTTATTTGATTTACATACTTCACAGAAAAGCCTGGAAAGTAACAAAAACAGGAAGAGAAGGAAGGGAAGGGATGAAAGAGAGAGGAAGGAAGGCAGGGAGAGAGGGAGGGAAGGAAGGAGGGAGGAAGAAGGGAAGGAAGAAAGTAAGGAACGAAAAATGAAAACATATCTATATTTCCCACTGGTCTTTTCTTACTCATGAATCCAATTCACGGCATCAAATTATTATATAATTTATTAACAGGAGCACACAGATTGGGTATTAAAATTATAGCATGGGGAGACAGAACTCTGCTCATTTCAGTTCAACACTTATTTTAATTCAATAATTTTAATTTTTACAGAGATATAATTTCTAAGTATTTTCTTGGTGTGAATATTACAATGTATATATCACTCTATGAGTTCTTATTTACACTTCTGCTTCATTTCTTTTATGCTTTGTTTTTGAGCTAATAAATGTTTCTTGAGCTAAGTGGGTTAAACACCACTTCTGCCACAGACTATATTCACTTCATCACAACTAATGAAATGTTATCTAACCAGTTGCTCATCTAGAAACTGAACTTGGATTTTCCATTTCTCCTTTCCCCACCACTTCTGATAACAGAGAAAATCACCAATATCAATTCTATTTCATTGATTTTTTAAAATTACTTCTCTATCTCTAAGCTAGTTTGTGCATGTAATATGTAACACCATTTAACAAACTTTGTATTTATCTTTTATATTTCTTGGTTTGTAGTCAAGTCCAAATTTTATAATTGGACAAATTTTATAATTTTTGTAATTGACAATCATATACTTTTAAATTTTTATAAAATATATGCATGCATATAATACATACCATAAATATAAGTTATCTAATTAGTCATAGCTTCTAAATCTGATTATCATATACTAGGTTCATAGTATTCTTAGTAAAAATTAACTAAATCCTACATTTACTTATATGCACAAATTTGTAAATCATAGTATATAATGCAAAATATTTTCCTACATAGTTTTATAAAGTGTATCCAAACATATATTTCCACCCATAGATAGAATTAAGCTCTTGCAGTGGACTGAAAATAACTAATTAAGATAGAAGACATGTTACATATGCTAAATAAACAAATTACTACACTTCACATAAGTGTAGTGAAAGGGCATCCCATTACTTTGTTTCTAGCTAACAAACATTGCTCAGCTTGAAATCAGCAAACTAGAGCTCAGAGCAAATATAAGCAACACTATATTTAATTGATGCTATAAGCAACACAATAATTAATTCCAGACACATAAATCCATAGGTTAATTTTTATTTGTAACTGTCTTGATTCATGATATTATACAAAATGTTTCAGTTTCTTTTTATTTAATTTTGCCTTCCCTGCCAATTGGAAATAAATGTAGGAAACATTAAATCTGTAAGATTACCAACTTATAATCTATCTAAACGTTATTTATTAAATATTAATTTAAAACTTTACTCTCACTGAATAAAGTATTTATACATGAAAATAACCCTTGAAAATTTGTAAACTTTATAACAATTATTATTCTATGAAACTGTTAAGCATATGTTTTAAACTATTTCCTTATCTACAATAAAAAAGGTTTAAATTTTTTAAGTCACAATATCTGTCATCAAATGGTCAAATATCTCATGTTTCTAGGGCACTTAGGACTTCTAATAGTTCATTCCATCTTAGTGGAATTTAAAGAAACATTCTTCTAAGTCTTTATGCAAAAACAAATCCTTAAAAAAATCTGCTTCTGCATAGGGGAATCTTCCAGGAACTTCTGGACCTGCACAGGACCATTGGAAACAAACCATTGAGCTCTACATTTAAAATTCATTCAGAGATACTTATCAAGTGTTAAGAAATGGAACTAGGGACCAATATAGAACCAAGGCAAGAGGAATTCTGCAATGTACAGGCATCACAGATCCATGCTCATCTCTGCTTCAGGGTATTTTCTATCTACTAGAGGAAGATGCATAAACAGGGTGTTTACTCTAAACTGAAGGATATACTCTTTTTATCTAGATAGTTGAGGAGTTAAAGAAAATATTACAGTCCAAGAAGGAAGTAACTGGCACAACTGTACAGATGAACCAGGAAAAGGAAAAGGATATTGAAGTGAAATGTTTGGAAGCTGAAGCTGCTCAGGCTACAGCAAAGATGCTGGAGGAAACACAAAGAAAATGAGCAGTTGATGAAAGAGAAAGGCAAAAGTTACCAGAAGCAAGTGAAACAGATGACTGAGAAGATGGAGAAGGAATAAGCCCAGATAAAAGAAGAGCAACAGAAGAGCATTGAATACAAACATCAGGATCAGCCCTACTGAATGAGGGATGCCAGCAGGAGAGCAAAAGGCTTCAAGATGAGGAAAATGACTCTCCACAAACAGAAACAAAGCATGCATGCTTTAGAAGTTAAGGGCTGAAAATAAAAAGTACTATCCTCTGTTCATAGTCAAATCAGAGCTGAACAGGTTTTAGAATTTGAAATGCGTGACTCCTATATCACATGAGAAAATTAAAAGTCTACAAAGGTGTGCAGCACCATCACTGATATGTTTATTTTTCTATAAGATGCCATAGATGTCCTCACTATAGGAAATGTCTCAACAGCATTGCTAAGTTGTTTTTCTAGATGATTTCCAGGAGACAAGCAGACACTGGGCACATCCTAAGTGTTGACACATAAATAGGAGCCAGGTTTCTCAAATGCATGATGGGTCTGAAAGACAGCCTCATTTCCTACTGGAGACAACTTAAAGTTCTCACTTATATCAAAACTGCTCAACCTCTCCACAACTGATTAGTGGACGCTGATGAAGGGCCACCCTATTAACACACTCCAATACAAATCAAGATGCAGATTTGGATGTCTAGATAGAAGGATTTGGAAATAGAGAGGGAAGAAGGAGCCATTAGTGTGACAAAGAGTAAGAAGCTGGATCACAACCAAATGCTTGAGGAAGAAACTGTTTCAGTTCTTGTATACTGAAACTGCAAGGAGACATTTCTAAGCTGTAACAGTTGTCATCCGATTACACAGTAGCATGATGATAATTAAGGGTAATGTAAAGCAGTTGGTAACTGGACTTTAAATGATGATAAAATTATCTGTTAGAAATCTAAAGCACTTTAACGATTTATCTCTAACTTTAAACTCATTCTACTCTTTCCCTATTACTAGCAGCTGTACTTGAAATACTATTGATTTTCTCCAATAAGAATGAAATTGTTTTCACATTCAAAATAATAATGATGATGAGTTAATGAATGTTTCTAAAAGAATGAAAAACACTATTCTACATCTGATATTTATGTAAATTATCTTCAACATGAAAAATAACACTTTTTGTTATCAAGAGTTTCATGTTCTCTCACTACCAACAAAAATTTAGTGAGCACAAACCATATTCCACTAGCTTTTGTGCTTGTCTGATAAAGAAAAAAACAACAAAGAACAAATGTAACAAATAAATTTTCTAAACAGACAGGTTTCAGAGACTATTCTTCCCATTATTTCCTGCGGCTTGTTTTTAGGGAGAAAGCATTATTTTGGTCATGTGAAAGCTGATAAGGATGGGATGAAGACCAGTATATAATATGTTTATTTAATGGTGTTTGTTGATTTTTCAGTACTAGTTACTTAATATTGATAACATGTCAAACCATACTTATGACTGTAATGATGTAGACACGCAAAATAATCAGAAACAGAAATCAATAACTCAGCCTCATTAATACTTTAAACTGTTATTGTTTTAACTTTGTTCATTTCTACCTTTATTCATATATTTCCTTAGATTTCCCTCCTATATTTAGTATGTTCTCTGAGTTGCTTCACTGAATCCACTAAAATACATTGGAGGAGATGTAACTAGCTCTTGTAGTGTTGGCAAGCCATTAAATGCAAATAAAATAGTGGGTAAAATCTTGGCAGTTAAATTACTTTTCATATGAATCATAGTAACTAGAACCTTAGAATGGAGAGTCATTCAAGAACACATGGAATCAGATATGCAAATATGGTTGACAGGGAAACTATTAAGAGAAAACTACTTCAAGCAGTTACTGTATCTGTTAGCAGATGTATTGTAGCATTATCTCCCTCAATAAAAACAGAATTTGAATTACTGTTCTAAATATATTACTAACCATAATTATGATCCAATTGTTACCTTAGAATAAGTTTACTTTATTTCAAAGTGACAGTCAGTTTACAGATCAAATATTTACCATTGTGCTCCCTCAGGACCAGCAAAAATCATTAAAATGGCAAGAGAAAAATATGTTTATAACATAAGAAAATTATGGATAAATTTGTGTAGCATTTTTAAAAAAAATTCCCACTATATTTCATATGACACTTCTCTCTCCTCCTGTTCTTCTTTATTTATATCTCTCTCTTTTCCCTTTCTTCACTGCCTTCAAATTGCCTTTAATTTTTACACGTAATGGATAAAATTACATGGAATGGAATAAAGATAGTCTACCAGAAATTTGAAATTGAACATAGCAATTATTGTGTCAGTAAAAATTTTGATTCTGTTACTTTCAGTGTATTACAATGTTCATTTTTCACAGGCTTGCAACTAATGTTGCTGTCTATTGGTCCATAACTTTACTTTTATAGGAGAATATATAGTATTGAAAGTGTATGTGTAATGTCTGTTAATCATCTAATTCATTTAATCACATATATGTGATTAAAATGACTGACAATGCTCTAGAAATCTTAAGAGGTAAAATAGGGTCATGTTGAAGAAATCTCTATAGGATGGCTTAAAAATTCAAAGTAACAACTATTTGTCACAAAATATAATTGTGAAAAGTTGTGTAGGCTTTCCCAATGTATATAATCCTCCTCCCAACAAAATATGATCTGTTAATAGCTTCTCTAAATGAGCAAGATGGATGTGTCATAAGGTACACACACCTTCAAGTAATATAACAGTTTAATCCTAAATGCAATAAATGCAACAGTGCACCTGAAAATCATGGTCTATTGCTGCACAGGCTTTGCAGAAATTGCCATTCTGAGTGAGTTAGTGAAAGCATGGTCAGATTTCTACAGGTACTAATCAGGGTTGACCTTTGTCCCAGTCTAGTCTCTGGTGACCTATGAACTGTGGCATGATAATATTGTTAGATGTATCCCAAAGGAAAGGGATCTTGTTGAGTCTATTCTTCATTATCACCTGCTTTATTCATATACTTAATGCGGTCTGCTTAACCTATTTTTAAAGACATACTCAGTGATTAATTGAGAGAATCTATTGCTGATTTTAAAGTACTGCCCTCTTAGCCATAATGTATATTCTCTATCATTAGAGACTATTAATATCTACAAGGTTTGTGAGTCAAGAATCAAAGAAAAACATTATTATAATAATTATAAAAGAGGTCTAGCAATGAATATGAATTATTTTACATACCAATTACAGAACTGAAGACAAAGCTTTCAGGACATAAAGAAGAGTATGAAAATGAATAAAAATGATAGTTGAGTTTTATGTGTTTATATGTATGGATGTGTCTTTTATATGTGTGTATAAGCTTATATGTTTGTACAAGTCTGTGTGTGTGTGTGTGTGTGTGTGTGTGTCTATGTGTGAGTCTGTGTGTGTGAGTCTGTGTGTCTGGATGCCTGTGTGTCTGTATGTGTGCAGGTGCCAGTGTATTCATGTGTGCATGAAGGCCAGTGATCAATGCCAGGTGTCCTCCTCAGCTATCTTCTATATTGTTTTGGGGAATAGATACTTTGATAGATCCTGATCCTAGAACTCATCAATTTAACTAGACTGTCAAGATAAGAACCCCATACCCATTGCCAGATCAGCCTGTCCTTACATGGGCAGAATTAGAATGTTAGGTGTCTCTTGTAGTACTTGAGTCTTAATGTAGTCTCTGGGGATCAAACTAAAGTCCTTAGGATTATAAGACATTTACTTTTTTTATAAACTAAACTATCTCTACAGCCAGTGCTTTTGTTAAAATTATTTATTATTTCACTTTGTTGGAGGCTGCATCCTCAAGAATTTGTCACAAAGCAGAAAATGGTGCTGGGCATGGTGATACATACCATTAAGTTCAGCACTCAAAACACAGAAGCATCCGCTTCATTTGCCGGCCCAAGTTGCACAGCAATATTCTGTTTGAAAACTAAAAGGAACAAAAGGTGTATGCAGCAGTTCGATGTTACTAAGACTTCAAGGATATCACACACATGTATATGCTGCCTGGATGTAAAAAGAAACAAAAATAGTATACCCTTTCAAAATATCAGAAGAGAACGAAGATGAGCTTCCTTCCACTTAATATGCACCTGAGTTTCTCCTTAATTTGGGATGCAACATTTCAAAGAAACTCTCCATGTGAAAAACAGAAGTTCACAGCCGATGAAGAATGAAAAAACTATGCACCCTTTTTTACTTATTGATGGAGAAAATCAATCAAGTAAACGCATATGCTTATGAACAAATGCAGAGAAAATAGTCAGACATCTCTAGAGGAGCCAGTATCTTTTGCTGGTGTACAAGAAAGCTTCTGGTTTGATAAGGATAAAACCTTCAACATTGAACAAACTATTTGTGAGTTCATAAACTGATACACGAATTCCGAACACCCATTTGTCTCTGTCTATCAAATCTATGTATTTAAAGGTATGTGACTATGCAGTTCATTGTGGAGAAATATGACTTGTAGAGTGATGTGCATTTGTAGATAATTGCATATTTTGAACTGTTCATTGATTATAATTGTCCCTAATATAATTTCAAATATCCACTAAGGCAAAACTACTAAATAAATGGTACAAACATGACTCACACGTCTGTGAGAGGTCAAAGAGTGAGAGGTCGCTCTTCTTGTGGTGAAATAAGATGTAAACATAAACTATAAATTAAACAAAACTGAGTAACAGAAAAATAGAAACTATTAAGCCAATTCTTATAAATTAAGAGAAACAGTTATCACAGCATCTGTATATAAATATG
Source organism: Grammomys surdaster (assembly GCF_004785775.1). Lineage (NCBI taxonomy): Eukaryota > Metazoa > Chordata > Mammalia > Rodentia > Muridae > Grammomys > Grammomys surdaster. Next base: position 21,545,931 of record NW_021604613.1, read on the forward strand.
TCTACAAATACAAACACATCAATACCACAGTTTGCTATTAAATAATTACTTTTCATTAAAATGCAAGGAGGAGAATTGTGCTCATAGATAGTGATATTATTACAATTTACTATGGGACCTTGAGTATCATTTAAATAGCTGGACATTAATATAAAATCTGTAAAGATATAACCTATGTATTTCAAAGAGCAAATTAATTATCCCAGTGTCACAGATGAAGACATTAACATTTAAAAAATATTAACTAGGTTGTCTCAGATCACATACTGAGTTATTATCAAATTAAGTCTTTAAATTACTTTCCAAACTCTAATACATCTTCATGGATTGGTAGGCATTAAGTTTGGAGCCACAAACAATACGTGTGCAAAGGGACAAAAGGGCCACAGGAACTTAGAATATTGAGGAAGCTTGTTCCAGAAACTATTTTAAATCCAACACCATGCAGCTAAAATAATCTCATATTTCTGTTTTCACTCTTGAAAGCCAGCTCATTGCTATGCCACATGAATTAGCAATATTGAGAGTGATCATAATGAAAACTAAGGTGTCACTCTAATTCTCTCCATATTTGCTGCTAAAGCCGTTATATAACATAGGCACATACATGTGTGCACATACATATGCACATATGTGACTTCATAGCATCTAACATGTAAGTGATTTCAACTTGATAATTTTATAGAGGTGGCTAGGGGATCTAATGAGGGCTAATTAATGTAATATGTAATAAGGGCTAATATGTAAGTCTATACTTCAGTAACTGCAACAATGTGCAGTGATTATAAGACGCACATTACACATGTATGACTTAAGTACATAATGAAGAATGCTTTTAAAATACAGTGTTCTCTTTTTCTTTTAATCTAACCTACTCAGACGTTGTTACTGCTACCCAGGGTCTACTGGAGTGACTTGACAGTCTGTTAAAAACTTGCAACCAGCATTGATCCGCAACAGGGCGCCTTGTCAGGTCTCATTGGGAGAAGATGCACCTTATATGGCAGAGACTTGATACCAGGGTGGGAAGATACCAGGAGTGGACAAGCCCTCTCTCCTAGTTGAAGGGGAGGAACTCAGTGAGAAGGGAACCTGGAAGGGACAGTGCTTGGGATGAATGTTAATTAATTAATTAATTAATTAATAAAAAAGGAAACAGTGCTCAGCTGAGTGCACATAGATCAAATCAGGAAATTGTAAAACACAACCAGACTTCTCCTCATATTCCTACTCTACAGCGAATTATTCTTGGAGTTTATTTCATGAACATAAATCCACTGGAAAGAACTTGTCTAAATTAGGATCACAGGGACCACGGAATCATTGGTCCACAGTGTCTGTTACTATTTTTGTCATCATAACTCATCATGCTATCATTATGGATGTCATTTATTTGTTGTAACTTTTCTTAGAATACTAGGACATCAGGCAAGTGGACGGAAGATACAAAACCAAACGTCACTCAAAGAAACTCATGACATGAAGAACATTTGTCAAATTCCATGGCATGGTATCCTCTCCCTTTTTATGCCAGAATATCCACAGAGAAGGAGAAATTTCATGTATTATATTTCTGCCACTCAATCCCTTAGCTTGACACTCAGCAAGATCTCCCAACAAGACTGCATTTTCATCTGTATCATAGCTCAGACAGAGGTACCTACTATAGTTAGAAATCATGTTCTTCCTTTAAATCTATGAACAATGTAATAATAATATCATAACTAATAGTAGTTTGTTGCCATGTCCTTCAAGTAAATTATTGTCTCACTGTTTAACATGTTAAATATGTTTGAGTAATTAGTATACTGCTATGTGTTGCTTAATTTTACAATGTCTCCAAAAACTATACATTCAAACATGGGAAAATAGAAAATAATTGAAATCAATAAGAGGGCTTATAGACATACAAAGTTATTAGTAAATACAAGAGTTTTAATTAAAGATGCTGGCTCCTAACAAAGGTTTGCTGTTCCCCTGATTGATCAGGGATGCTGACTCAGCTCTTTTCCACTCCACAGTAACTCCCACTTGCTTTTCTCAGTTCTAATTAGAAATTTACCACATTGGCACCTTCCTTTAAAATAATATTGTTCTACAAAGCCTGTAAACACCATTACACTATGATAAATTACATGTTTATGCATGCACACAAATATAATTAGTTTATTATCTCACAACTTGTCATTTGCATCTCACAGTTTACAGATTTTCTTCTTTAGATTTTCATGGAGTGAGAAATACAACTTAATTTTGAGTGGTTACTTTTTGTGACTATATTTTGGGGAAAATCTTTGAGTAATAAATATTTAATAAAATTAAATATTCCATTTGATGCTGTCATAGATATATTTAAAAGCAAATCTGAGAAGTCCTATATATAATACTTTCCTTCCTTAAGAATGAATGAAGCAAGCTGACTTTTTTTTTTTACCATTTTAAACAATGTTTCAATACATTGTAACTGTAAAAGTGATTTTCTTGTTTCTAACCATAATAAACTATGAAGAAACTTGTTAAACTTTCAGTTTTCTTATGATAAACTATAAGGTCTTTATAGAAGCAATAAAAAATATAAAATGGTGTTTGAAAAACTTAATGAAATACCACAATAAATATTTTCTATAACATATTGACTTTTTATTTAAGAAATGAAATGGAAGTGGTAATTTTCAGTTATTAAAAAGTCTTAGCTTAAATGAATTTAATGACAACTGGACAAAAGTATCCTGTCTGTTAAGTCCAGTAGCTGAAACACATATTTTCCTTTCAATTTTTATACTGTAATACTTCAATACAGGAAAAAACACATTTTTCTTTCTATTGCTAACTACATATATTTTCTAGTTTGTTTCTAGGTAAGAAATGACATCTGAAAAACAACTTAGAAGATGGAAAATTAGGTATCAGAGGTTATCTTCTTAAAAAAATCTAATTATCCAATCTGCAACTGAAGACAATTATGACTACTTTAATGCAAAATGGTTGTATAGGTTGGGAAAAATCAAATGGTAATATTGTAATGCATGCATTTTTCTCTTTCCTCACTCAAAATGCAATGACTAAGTGAGCTGACATTGGGTCTGGTAGGACAAAAGGTAAGTGTAAAATGAAATCGCCATTCTTCCTGATAGTAGGAGCCCAGAGAGAGCTGGCCTGAATCTGTGACTAGAGTTAACAAAGGACATGCAGTATCTATTTTAAATGAGATAAGTACACTTCATACATCTTGCAGGGACAGAGATAGCGTTGTTCCTTTAATCATTAGTATTTATTTCTTAAAGCTTAGTCTCCTTCACACCTACACCTATACAACACAGACCTCAGAATTCAGTTCTTGTGAATAGACAGAGTTGTCATTCTTCCCGGCCAGCTTACTAAATAATACTTCTGTAAGCTTCAGCCTTCACATAGAAGATAAGTTTGTCTCCCCTGACATGACTACATTAATCCACTGAATCAATTTACTTAAGCTGTGCTGTGGAGCAAGGCAGGCACGATTTAACTGAGCTTAAAAAGTCCTTTCAAGTTGGAGTTGCTGCTGCACATGGAAGGCTTCTCTCAGTATCCCAGCCTACGTTCTGTTTGACCCTTTGCAGCGATGCGAGAAACATTCTTGTTAGGTTTCTAGGGTCAGCATGCTCTAGCATTAAAAAAGGATTTAAGGAGCATGAATTTGGGTTGTTCAGAAAATCAGGCTCTTGGGTAAATCAGAGCAGAGCACTTAGTGAGATTGTACAAGCATCATTTACTTACATTAATATTTATAAAATTCCTTAGCAGGGCAAGGATTTCTTAAATTTTTTTTGTTTAGAAACAAATCTTCTATTCTAATAAAGAATGTTCATAAAATACGTACTGGTTCCAGTTTATAATCTGAATAACAGGAAATGTTACTGAGGATATACTTACATTATTCAACATGCCTTTAAATCAACTCTGACTCATAAGCCAATGCATGGAATTACTAGTATAATGAAACTAAAAACATGCATAATTCTAAACTCCTCAAAATATAAATAATAATTTCTGAAAACTGGACTAATAATACTTTGTATATAATAAGCTATCAATAAATTCTCCCTGGACTTCCATTTTGTGAATTCTAGTTTAACACAGCAGTAGAATTTCTCACTGCTTTGGAAACCCTAAAGCTTTTCTCTCAAGGATTCCATTATGTGCTGACATCTTTGTTTTCTGTGACTCTGTATATAGACATTGGCAGGTCTCATCACTCCCCTGCTTCATCTCACCCAACAAATCATCATCACTGTGAACTTCTCCCAGAGCTGAGCCATTTGTCTTACTGTGACTTCTTACCATTTAGCTACACAGGACAACCTCTAGTCATACCAACCAGGAGGCACATCCACGGAATTTTGATGGACAGGGAAAGGAATGAAATATTATCTTAACTTTAATTTCCTGTATAGAGATGAAGGAAACTGTAATAGTTGTCCTTCCTTTCCTAATATTTTGAAATTCTGAAAAAAATCCATAATAGATATAAGGGAATGTATGATAAAATAAAGAAGAGAAAATAGAAAAAAATAAAACTAATTACCTCTAAGCTCTCACCAAAAGAAATTTACTTTAGCCATAGGGAAAGAAGTAATTTGTAAATTATGAGACTACATCTTACACATACAAAAATATGTATTTATTGTGGTTAAGGAGAATATTAACAAAAGCTTCAATAAATATTGTGAATTCTGTGAAATTCATTGTAAGTCACATTAGTTCACAGAGGAGCCACAGAGCAGAATCTAAGGGGAGACTAGAATTCTGGGTTGTCTGTAATTCACTCTATGAAAGCTCTGGGGGTCTCTCATCCCTACAGAATCTTCCACGAAGTCTAATTATCACTGAAATGTGAAATTATTTTTATAATTATAAAATTTGGGCCTTATGATACTTATGTGTCTGAGTAGTTCCAAAATATGATTCGCTCTGCTCCATAAATATGAATAAGTAGTTTATCTGTTAAGTAACCCAAGGGAAGAGGAGAAGGGTCTGCATGAAAGGCAAGGGCAAACTGCTCCCACATCACTCTGTCCTGTTTCTCATTCCTTGCTCAGGACAACAGATGTCTGTAGACATCTCCAGGTTAGACTGAGCTGTAGAGTTTATCTCTCAACCCCTTTCACTCACTTATCTCGGAAAACTGCTTCTAACATACTTCCTTCAATTCCTATACTACTGACTGTCACACATTCGGTCCTTAGTCTATGCCCTAAAATGCTTAAGCATTCCAACTTTAACATTGAATAGAATTTCTTTCTAAAAAGAAACCAACCCTCTGGAATTGAGAATAAGCATTTCAATTTTATAGACATTGGAACTGAAATTTAAATGGAGTTGTTTACATGTGGCAGGAAGCAAAACAACTATGACTTCCATCACATGACTGCTTTCTGAGCTAACACACCATTGCAGTGGCCTCTGCAACATGGTGTGGAGACAGAACAATCTTCAGACTCAAAAACAGAGGCTGAAACTCAATATCAGCTATGTAAATATTGCAACCTCTGCCTTATAGAAAAAGATCATTGTACACCTTAATTTGCAAGAAATTTATCTTAAAAATATTTAAAATGAAAACTTTTTATAACCTATTACATTCTAAGATAATGTATATGGTATACTAAAATTTGTACTTGGATATATATATATATATATATATATATATACTTAAAATTTTAAAAATGTGGAATATATATGGTGACTATTATGTGGATTTTGTATTATAGTGTTATAGTGAGCTTAATATCTAAACTTGATCTTAGCCTAAAGTCTGAGAAGTGATCGTGATCTTAATTTTTATGCAGAAATAATAGGTGAATCAAATCATTTTGTGTTTTAAGATTTTCTGTATAAACTGTTAGAGTGGTGCATTTCTTAGTATGGTCTCTCTTTCCCACTACACTAGAACATACAACATAGCAAAACCCGTTGAAAAAGTTCAGTAGGGATGTGGCCATGTCATCATGGGTAAGTATATGTGCTGTACAAGCATATGGGCCTGAGCTTTGATCCTTACTACCTACATTACAAAAGCACAGTATGACCTTCCATGTCTGTAGTGCTGAGTTTCCATTTGTTGTGAAAAGACAATATGAGCATCTATGGGTTTTGTCGACTTCCATGTCTATCTGCCGCATTATCACAAAATATGGCATTGATTCTTGATAATCTTTAATATCAGGTCAACACCAACCCAGCGCCACATGGTTAGGTTTGCAATTATTTTATACTGTCTCCAAGCACTGTACCTCCCACAATAAAATAGCTTTAGTTTAGAATCTGGTTTAAAATTCTTGTTAAAAAAATCCCTGACATAGAATATTGTTTCTATTAAGTGAGCTCATTGACATTTACAACAAGATAGTGATTGTTTTTAAATATTAATCATTTAATAAAATCTAAAACCTATTGCAAATGTACTGTTTTGTCATGAAATAGGAAAACATGCATTGGCACATACTTACCCTGGCAGCAGTAATCATTACAAAATATGTGATCCTGTGTTAGCGAACTCTGTCAGTGTACAAGTATACAAGCCTGTGATCCTACAAATGCCACTTCTCAGAACTAATACTACCAAAGTTATATGCATGGACAGTAAAGGTCTGGTTGAAGGAGCTCTATATAGGGGGAGAATGAATACATATTGTTGAAGAAGGAAGTAATGAAATCAAGAGGGACTTTAATTGAGACAGAGGAAGAGAGAGCATTATAGAGGGAGTCAGAGGCAGCAGATAGAAATATTACTAAGGATTTTTGTAAAAGACACGGGGAAATGTTTAGTGAGTGTGTGTGTGTGTGTGTGTGTGTGTGTGTGTGTGTGGGTTTGTGTGTATGCGTGTGTATGTGTGTATATGTGTGTGTGTCTGTCTGTTTGTCGTCTGTCTATGTGTACAGTTTAAATGAAGATATGCCTATTGGGTTGACAATGCTCTCCACAATAGCCTCTACTACCTAACAAAATCCCTAATGCCATGCATGAAAAATCTCCCTCTGAATTATTGGCTCAGAATGCTTAAGAGACTCCCCAAATAATAAGGGCTATTGAGTAGCTCTTGGCTGCCTCCCAGAACTTGAAAATGAAAACACTATTGCTGAAGACACCACAAACTTCAGACACAAGATTTGAAGGAATTGAGTTTCCATTGTATGTAAGGTATGTGAAGGATTGTCTCCCATAGCACGCAAGATGTTATGCACGCTTCAAGAAAGAAAAGAAAAGACCTAAATAGCAGAAAAAACCTCCAAGTCAGAACTAGGACTAGCATGGCAATAAATCCTCAAGGTATAATCATGGCACTTATTAACAAATAGCTATTTAATTGAATGTAAGCCATTATTAGGAAGGAATTCAAGCCTAGTACTGGAATCCTAACTAACTACTTTGTCATGACTGGTAAGGTCAAGGGACAAAAAAGTGACTCTACAACTTCCATTTTCCTAAGTATAATTCCTACATTCTAAATACGTACTACACCAACTTGTAAGTGTAGCTCTCACCCAGCAAAGGTACTTCTTCTTTTTGCACCAGAAACCATTTTATATATCCACAACAGTAAAATGCAAACAACAATTGGCTGTGAGTTGTCTAGTTTCATTTGATAAATTTACAAGACCATTACAATGAAGACTCAGAGAATACTGTAGAAAAGGGGGATGAACAACTCTAAAAGCCAGAAGTTCGGGGTGTATTCTACAAGGTAGTGTCTTCTGTGCATAGTAGGAAAAATATACTGATGAAATGTCAAAAATATGGTTGCCTATACAAGACCTGTACAACGTCAATAACACAAGCTGACATGCTATCATGGGTGAAGGAATATACACAAGACACCAATCCTAGACAAATTGCTACAGATAATGGCTGCTGAGTGATAGAATGTCAGCCTCTCTAAGAATAAGCCCTCAATAGATCAGCCTCAAGTAAATACATATACAAGCAACACTAAATGCATGCAAAGGCTACAGATATATACATATACATATGTGTATTAATGTCATATATATATATGTGTGTGTGTGTGTGTGTGTGTGTATATACATAAAATGTATAAAACAATACTTAGAAGTCATAAATTCAAGGAGGTCTCTGAAACACAGGAGCAGTTGGAGGAAAGTGGAAGCAGAATAGAGATGATGTAAGTACAGTACTGATTTATGGATTTCTTAAGAACTAAAACAAAAACTAAAAAAAACCCCAATATACTCAAATCTCTCAATCCAAGAAGCCATAGATTTTTAAAAACTAAATCCATATACTAGAAAGTGATAAATTCATAAAATTCATAGAGAATCATAATATGAAGTACTTAACATTGTATCCATTTGTCAGATAATCCATCTTTGAATAAATGTATAGATCAAACAGATTTTACAAGTAAAATATAAAATCAAGTTGTATACTATAGTTTGTATTGGATATGTTGTAAAACTCATGGTATTAATGACATGTTCCCCAACTCACATTGTGTAATATTTGCTTGTTTTATATGTTCAATATTTTTGTCTTCTATGATATCAAAAGTATGCATTTCATACTCTTACCAACCTGTGCTTTATTTTTTAATGTTGATTTTAATGAATTGGGGGTATAGTTTATCATTTGCATAGAGTTCTGTTTGCAAAGATAAAAGAAATTATTTATTTACAAGATTAATGAAATATCAGTTATATTTTGAGTATAGTAGAAATTTAAGAATGTTAAAAATATTGTGTTTGTGTTTAGGGCTGGTGATCAAACCAGGGTTTCATACATACATAGCAAAGACCTTAAGGACAGAATTCACTTCCAAGCCCCTGACCTTTGCAATGGTATACTTTGTTTCCAATGTCTTATCAATGATGACAGTATAATGCTCATAATAGTCAAAGACTGAGTCAAGAAACTACCGTTTCCATTAATGTGAACATATCAACATGCACACAATTAAATCAAATGTTACAAGGAAGCATAATCTAAGAGTAAGTTTTGTTGGTAACAGTAGTCATGGTAATTACATTAGTCATATAGTCTACATGTATGTACCACATTTGGGGCCCAGAGCAAACAGGCACAGAATCCTTATATTGTTTTGTTTTTGTAATCCATGAATGACAATATAAGTACTTAAGAAATTTAATTAAACACGAGTTTACTTGAAATTGATTTAATATAAATTTTTATGTATTTAAATCTCCTAATTTTACTGATACACAGAACTCAAAGTCATATATAATGTCATGACAAATGTGCTATGGATGTCATTAGCCAAGAAACCACAAAGAATTAAGAGAAGCAATTATGCACTGTTTCATTTAAAAGGAATCTGACATTAGGCTAGAACAACGAAGGAATTTCAGGCAGGAATCTAAATATTAGGCTAGAACAAGGAAGTAGGCTTCAGACATGAAAATGACTTTGGGCTAGGGCAGGGAAGCTGGCTCAGGTATTTTGGTCATCCTGATAAGTGCTTAGAAACAGTGATCACAGGAGTGTTCATGGAATTTTATTTATTGCCTTGCTTGTTTTTTCACTATTTGTGTTTATTGTCTTGCTTTTTCCTTGACTATTTGCATCTATTGTATTGCTTGTTCCCAAACCTAGAACTGACCTTCATACTTGCCTGTAATTCAATGGTATAAAAGCAAAACGGAGGATGGGGAATGGGTTAGGGTGTTTCTTGGGAGGGAAAATGGGGAAAGGGGATGGCATCTGAAATGTAAATAAATAAAATATGCAATAAAAAATAAATAAAGGCTCTTAATCTAAATGAAAAAAAAGAGAGAAAGCTGTGTATTAATAGCTTATTTGGATGGAAACAAAACTCATTTCACATTACAGGTGATCAGAATTGTGAGAAGATTCCATCATAAAACATCGACAGTTTTAAACTTTCTTCTTTTCACTATTTCACACTTACAGGTCTGGCAGTGATTTTCTGTGGGTCCCCAGCATCGGCCAGTGCAAGACTTATGGCATCTTCCACCTGCACAGAAGGAAGAAGTAGGGGAAAGGTTAAGTTCACTATATCTTTTCACTCTTGTATCTTCTTAACGAAATACTCTTGTACAGGAAGAGGCTTTTATGCCATGTTAGAATTGAAACATAAACCTCTCCCCCAATATGTTCATTTATATGAATGTTTTTTGTATCAAAACTTAAGCACAGTGTTCTGATACATGAAATTGTCTTACATTTTTTGTGAAAAGGTGAAAACAAAGATGTCATCTTTTAAACAAGCAAATAGTTATATGCTTTCACTTTGATTATTAGGCATTGCTGTTTTATTAATCTATTCTACTTTATGTAACTTCAGAAGCTCACAACTAAAACTAAAACTTAAGAAACAATAGTTTGAAGGAAGAAGCTGAGGTCTATGAGAACACAGTCATATATTCAAGCACATCAAAAACCACCAAGATTAGAAGTAAAATCATGGAGATAAAAAGTGCAAAGTTTTAGGAAGCTTAATGTCAGTTTTTTAATATATAGCTCTAAAACATTGTTGTTATCTGACTTTCCAGATGGAATCCTATAAGAACTAAGGTGAAAGTTTCATCTATATGTGTTTGACTTAGTGGGCATAGCTGTTCCACACAGAGATTCCCAGGAAGACATAAAAGAAATATATTAACTGAGGACACCACATGAAAGGACTTCCCTTGAAACTTATTTCTGAATTTTACTCCAAACCTCAGTGTACCACTGATTTTTCTTTAAAATTAGTTATCCATGAAGTGCTTTTACTAAAGCCTTTCTAAAGAGATATTCTTAAGAATTTTGTTAATTCTATATCATGAACTAAAAATTCTACGTCTTTAACCAGGAAAACTACATCTTAAAAATAGTTACACCAAATATCACAGTCCTTTTAAATATTTAACTGAGAGCTCTTACTACTTAGCAGTTGTCCCTGTCTAACGAGAGTGCCAAAGATAACCTACAAAGATCAACAACTCTCACTGATAAACGAGACATGACTGACAATTACTTTGCCTGAACCTTAGACTACGTGGGAGTCTATTTTTGGAAGTAAAAAGAACAATGTCCAACATCACATGATGTTTAGGCTTTCAAGTCTAGTTATCTTTTGAAAAGTAAGGGTATTCTTTTGGCAACACAGTTATTTAAAGCAAGTGTTAGTGAGATACAGCTACTGATATCATTAGTGTGTGGTAGCCTGTCACTCTGCCATCTGCCTGCTTGCATCTAAACACATTACATCCACACAATGCAAACTCATTCTTGCTTCCAGGAAAAGAATTCCATCTGGACCAAACAATATAATTTTAATCAGTGATAATGATAATTATTATTAAAAACTTACTGGAGTTCCTTTGTAACAGATTAATAAACCTAAATAAATCTTATTTAGACCAGCGGAAATTAGAGAGGACTTTGAGTCAGAATAAGAAGCAGTGAAAAGATTTTGAGGACAAACTTTTTATGGGAAAGTAGAGTCACTAAGAAGTTTTCAACTGATCCATTAAGTGGATTGAAGATCTACTGTTAATTGAAGATATCAATTATTGAAGTTATTGAAGTAGAGAATAATCTACCTTTTAATCTATGAATTCTTTAATTGTGTTTGGAATAATAAAATATTTAACTTTGCTCTTCACAGCTAGAATGTACCTACTATGTTACTACAATACAGTCAGTGTCGCCATATGTGGCCAAGTTGCTACACAGACTTCTTTTGGAAGTAACCATTTGCTATGTCTTTATCCTCTACCTGATTTGATTCTTGTAGGTATCTGGACCATATGTAGGTATGTGTAGTTAAATGTTTTTAAGTATGTGTAAAAACCTCATGTGGTGGTGCATATTTCCAGAATTTCCAGTAGAGGTATAGGCAGTAGATTCTAGACACAGGTCTGAGCTATATGAAGCCTTGTCTCAAAATGCAACAATAACACCAGCACTAAACAAAATCCCCAAATAAGAACAAAATATCCCAATTGCAATTACTACCACAATTTTTATTACATGTAACCATCAAAGATGTAGTGTTGTAAAGGGTTTCTATAATAACTATGAGTTTAGCATGGTAAGAAATTAACCAATAACCTTGCAATTAACCTGGCAATTAACCTTGCCAGAGCCCCTTCTTTATGCCTACGAACTGTATATAAACCCTATTTTCTTACATATGGGGTGCTGAATAAAGTATCAATCATAAAAATATTTAATGAAAACAGACAGGACTATCAATTTCATGAGCTCTAAGATTAACTTAAGCATATTTTGAAATGGAAAGCTTTGATTCCCTGGATTCAATGGTTTCTCTCTGTATGAGTCAAAGAATAATTCAATACATTTAACTTTTTATTACATATGCTTGTATTATTCTTTCTAATAATTACATCATAAATAGAGGGTCATTTCAATATAGATTTTTTTTATATATGTTCTTTTATTTTTAACCCTGAGTTTTATTTTTATTGAAAATTGATTTTTCTCTCACATAATATATACTAATTAATGTTTTGCTTCCCTCTAACACTCTCAGTTTCTCTCCACCTTCCCCCATCCAAATCCATCTTCTTTTTAATCTCTCATTAGAAAACAAACATTTAAGACATAATAATAAACATAACAAAATATAACAAGATGTAATACAAAGAAAAGCTAATGCATAAGAATAGAACAAAATGAACCACCAGAAGAAAAAGTACCTGAGACAAAACCAATGAAACAGATATAGATGGAGAGACCCACTTGTTCACACTCTGAAATCCCTGAAAACATTAAGTTGGAACCCATAATATATATGTATATATTATACCTTATACATTACACATTATACTATAAACTACGTACTGCATATTATAAAGTGCATAGTACATACTACACTTTACACATTACATGTTATATATTATATAAATATATTACATATTATGTTAGGTATTACATATTATGTTAGGTATTACATATTATGTTAAGTATTACATATTATAACTTATATATTTGATACATTATGGAAACATCATATATATGCATATATATACATATATATATATACACACATATATACACACACATAGTGGACACACACTTATACATACATATATACACACAAAACCACATACACAGAGAGAGAGAGAGAGAGAGAGTCCTGCAGATAAATAGAAAATGAAAAAAATAACATAAAATTCAACAACAACAACAACAAAACCTTATCACAACTCTAGATAAGAAACCTCCAACAATTCAGTTGAATTAACTTTCTGCTGACAATGTACTGATGAGCATTCAGTTTACCCTTAGATGCTTCCCCAGTGAGACTCCCTTTGAGAAGACTAAATTTTCATTTGCAAGTGGTTACCAATTGTAGATAACTCCTGGGTTTGCAATAAGGCCTTTTGTCCACTTCTCCTTTTAGCCCTATGACACAAACTGCTGCAGACCTTTGCAGTCCCTACTTATTGTGCCCCAGTCTCTGTGAGTTTAGATATAGGTCAATCCTGTTGGTTTAGAGGGCCTTGTTTTCATGATGTCCTCTATCTCCTCAGGCTCTTACTTCCTCCATTTTCTCAGGTGATTTTTGTGTCTTGTTTGGTTTGGTTTGGTTTGGTTCTGTTTGGCTTGGTTTGGTTTGGTGTTTGGTTTGGTGTTGGGTTCGGTTTGGTTTGGTTTGATTTAGTTTAGTTTGGTTTGAAGGGAGAAATTTGATGGAGACAACCAGTTTAGGACTGAGTACCCTAAGGTTTCTCACTCTCTGCATAATGTCTCTCTGTGGGTCTCTTTATTCGTTTCCATTTCTGCTCCAGGAGCAAGCTTCTCTGATGATTGCTGAGGAAGATACTGATCTTTAGTTTAGTAAAATGTTACCAGGAGTCATTTGCTACACTATTTTCGTAGAACTGTACTATTAGGTTTCACACTATATCTCTAAGCTATCAAAGTCTCTGTCCTTGGTTGCTTAAGCAGTGTTGGGTATGGTTTCCAACTTGTGGAGTTGGTCTTAAGGACAATTAGATATTGGTTGGCCACTCATACAAGCTTTGTTTCACCAATACACTATCATATCATGTAGGCAGGACACCGTTGTTAATCAAACTTTTTGACAGTTTCACTCATGATGATTTTAGAGTCTAGAAGAGAAAGTTCATGCAATGTCTGGTGAAATGGCAAAATGCTATGTGTCTGCCATGTTGATCCTTCCTCTATAAGGCGACAGATAGCCAGAAGTTTTTTGGTGAGATGAGAGGAAGTGATGATCCCTATTTCTCTCTCTCAAAAAGACCAACCCCCCCAAAAAAAACCAAACCAAACCAACCAACCAACCAACCAAACAAACAAACAAACAAAACCCACAAGTTCAGTACCTTATTTGAAATGCACTTCCTTCTTTCTATTCCCAGGCACAAGACTTTTCAACAGTCATGAATTCCAGTGCAATAAACAGTCAAAAAATGTATCTATTCCTAGTATTTTATTGTAATCTAGTTTTATAAAATACTCCAAGGTGTATGGCTTTTAAATGAGTTGTTTAAAGAGAAAAAATATGTCAGATCCTAGATTAATAAAGAAGAAAATTGTATCACGAATTTACCACCACTGTCAAAACCTATCAATACACATCTCAAGAAAACATGATTCTTCTCTACTGTTTAGTTTAATAATTTTATTTTTGTGATTAAGCAAAGAGTTTTATTTACTGCCGTTATTGAAAATAGATTTTTTTTTCATGCAATGTATTAGATGACAGTTTCTCTTCCCTCTAGTCATCCCAGGTCCTCCCTACTTCTTGACCACCCAGATTTACCTGCCTCTGTCTCCTATTAGAAAACAAATTGAATCATAAGGGACAACAAAATAATATATATTAAAAAAAAACAAAAATGAAGCACCAGAACAGGACAGAAAAATAAAGAGAAAGAGAAGAGCCCAAAAGAAGGCACAAGAAATGGAGACCCAGTCATTCTCCAACGTGGGAATCCCATAGAAACACGAAACATTAATGTGTAAGCTTCAATACATACAGAAAGACCTTTAGAATAATATATTACAATTGAAATTAAAAATTAGATAAAATTTTAAAAAATGTTTGTGTTCCTAGAGAGACTCCTTTTGTAGAAACTAAGTTTTATTTCCAAGTGGTTATCATCTGACTAGCTTCTGGTACAGGAATTGGAGTATGTGTCCACTTCTTTCAGCTCTAGGGCCCCATGTAGTGCAGACCCATGCAGATCCAGTGCACGCTGCCTTAATCTCTGTGAGTTCATGTGTGCATCAATCCTGTTGATTTATAGGGTCTTCCTTGTTGCCCTCCATCTCCTTTGGCTCTTAAACTCTTTTTGCCTCTTCCATATATTCCTTGATCTCTGAATGGAGGAACTGATGGAGAAAGCCAATTTAAGACTAAGATTTTACTCTCTATTTGTAGGTCATTGTATTTGTTACCATCTGCTGCAGGAAGAAGAATCTCTGCTGATGACTGAGCAATCTATGAGTATAAAAGTATGTGAAAATTCATATAAAGCTGTATAAGAAATATGCCATTATTATACACACACACAAGCACACACACAAATCTGATGTTTTTATAATGGCTTAGTGATAGCAGTTATTTAAATTAATATCTTCTGTATTTCAGTCAACCAAAGATATTAAATAATAAAAGTTTCAAAACATTTTTATTTTATATGTATGTATATGTGTGTATTAAAATAAACTATCCTACATCAGCATTATTTTAATTTACACATGATTAATTTGTTTTGATGATACATGATTTATCATGGAAGATAGCAAAAGTGACTAAGGACCTTTATCTTTTATACTGGTCCAGCAAAGGCTATTAGAAATGTAGCTTTCATGTGTTCTTTTAGGGAACTAGAGTCCTTGAACATCTTTTATGCTTTAAGAGTCATAAATTCATGCTACGAGTTTTGCCTGTTGTGTGAATGCCTGGCAGGAGAGATGGGATTCAATATCTACCCCATAATGTTCTCTGCAAATAATACAGCTAGACAGCTGAAGAGTCACAAAATATGAAGCCACTGGCAGGCATAAAGGATTATGTCCTCAAACTGCCTCTAGCTAAAGGCAATGGAGGCACATTCTCAGATTGTTTCATGGTCCTTTAGAAAACTGGAAGCCTTGACCTTCTTAAAAAGACCTTTACTGTGGAAAGGACTAAGGAAAAATTATATAATTCAAAACATAAAAGAAGAAACTTCATTGAAAGTCTATGTTGAATCAGTCTCTATTATTGGTGTAGGAAAGATAAACAAATTCATGCCCCACCTTACAGGAGATATCAATAACACTCAAAACCAGCAGAGAAAAAGGCCATGGCTATTATAGCTTCGGTATATATGCAAGGATTTTGAAATACAGAGAATGGGCTTCCTCAATTTGATTCCAATGCCTAGTTTTTCTAGTACAGAAGTGAAAGGAATAAGATGTTTATACTCATGGACTGACCTAATGCATTTTCAGCATTCTGGATAAACCTTGCTTAGGGGGCAAAAACGTAGGGTATATTGAGACTATTTTACATGAGGGATAGAGCCGTGGTATGAGTTTGTATCATGTTCATTGCTGACTTCTAATCCCCTGGACTTGACTTAGCCAAAAGCTTCATGGATTTGGATTAAGTCTTGGAGATACTGAAGTGGTACAGTTTGCTAACAATGGGTTTTTGATTACGGTTTCATAAAATCAGGGCTTAGCCTTAGCAGCAAGTGTGAGATGTTTATGTCATTGTGGCACAAGGCACTGAAAACCATGTTTTCACACAGAACTACTACAGATTTACATCCTGTTGGTTCCTAAGGGACAGGGCACGTATCTCTATGCACTGTTAGCATCTTGGTCACCTTTTTGATTAATACTCTTATTGTAAATATGGTCAGATGCTGGACTTCTATTCCTTCAGCTTTGTAGATTGTAAAATAAAAGTCTATCAGTCTGTCTTATATTCCTGTGTTGTCCTTCTGAATTATAGGATATTGCAATATTTTTCTTTACCCCTATAGCAGTAAAACTTACATATATTATCAAAATTAAATAAGCAGAAAATCCTGATGTGTAGTAAAATCACAATGTGATTCCAGAAAATGATGCACTTGTACAAAT
Organism: Grammomys surdaster; assembly: GCF_004785775.1. Classification (NCBI taxonomy): domain Eukaryota; kingdom Metazoa; phylum Chordata; class Mammalia; order Rodentia; family Muridae; genus Grammomys; species Grammomys surdaster. The sequence continues at coordinate 21,563,023 of NW_021604613.1, forward strand.
TAATTACATTTCTGTTATTAACCGTTATTGGCAGTTGCTCCATTTTATGATTTGAGTATGCTCTATTCACTCACATGAGAACTCTTCCACGTCTATTGATTATATATTCCAAAATTATGTAGTATGGAAATTGTATTTTTTTCTTTCAATTTTCTTTCAATTTTTGTCTCATTGTATCAATCATTTAAGAATTTCCTGCATGTATTTTGATTATAATAACTCACTACACTCTCCACTAATGTCTCTTGATTTTGTATCTGTTCCCATTCAGAGCCATAGCCTCTATTTTTTCTTCTTATATAACTTACTGAATCCAACCTTGTTTCCTATATATCTTCACATATAGGAACCCACACTGCAGTTGATAGGCTGATCAGCAATCACAATCATAAAGAGAACTCGCTTTCCCTCCGTTGAAAGCAGTCAACTGTCAGTCAACATCTTATCTGCTAGGAGTGAGTCTTATGAGTTGCTCCACCTCCATGTATTAGAAAATAACCAGAACTGCTCTGGGTTCATAAGTACAGGTTTTTCTAGCATATGCAGAAGTTAGATGTACCCTGGTCCTCCCTGATCTGTGGCTCTTACAGTTTTTCTGAACTTGATTTCATGATGTTCTTTGAGCTTAGGCAGTGAAGAGGATATTACAAACACACACACACACACACACACACACACACACACACACGGCTGATCATTCCACAGACACTTATGTACTTAGGATCCTCTGCTTTATGACTGACCATTTAATTATCTGAAATTGAGTTTCTCCTTTCAATTTCTATCTTGCCTCTAAATTGAAAGTTAATTATTAAACAGAAATTTCAACTTTCATGTATTTCTATTGTCAAAATGAGATAGATGGCTATATCTACTTGGAAGAAAAAAATAAGAGTTTAAAAAATGAATGCTATGAGTTTATTTCATGCCACAGTAAATTAAATAATGAGTTATTCAACTGAAATATTTTAAGTAATATCATTTCTGAAGAGGGGATATGTAATGTCAATGTTGTTGAACTAGATGTTTAAAAAAATAGATACATTTATATTCTTTAGTCTATTATTTAGAATATCATTTATTCTCATATGATGAAGATAGATTTTTAACAGAAGTATAAAACTCATCAGATTTAGTCTGAAGTTCTATGTATTTCTTCTGAAGGGACTCAATTCCTGACTTCTCATCAATGGCTACAACAGTACATCATTTCTCTTTAGAGTGGCAGCAGGGAGGGAATCTATTGGAAGAACTAACTTTTAACAAGTCAATGTAGCACAAACTTTGAAGATTTTGCAAATTTTCACTTCTCATAAGTGCCCCTGAAAATAGAAATCAGTCTGGGAGAGAAATTGCAAAGATAGAAATTAGAGGTACATATGGAAATCAAGACAGAATAAATTAGTAAATTACTATAATTCCACCTTTCAAAAATCTTATACTTGGATTAAGATAACTTAATTGTTGGGCTAACTTATATCCTGACCTACTTATGATCTATATTCACTATAGACATTGTAATCTCCATCAGACCATGATGGCCATCTACCGCTCAAAATAAAAGCAATAGCCTTTACTTGGGTATTCAGGATCCTACAAATCTCAGCCCTCAGGGTCCTATCTCTTACTCTTCTTCATGGCATAGTTCTCTCATGTGAAGTCCTACTGGGTTATTCAAATCTTTATGTTTGGGTGACTAGGTCTTCAATTATATGTAACATAATTAAGTTACCTATTTTACTCTATTAATTTTTTTCTGGTAATGTAGGAGATCAATACATATCATTAATTAAAATGAGCATTAAGAAAATATTAATTTATACTCATATTTTCAGAAGATGTTTGAGCTTGTAAAGCAGTGCTTTGGATTTCAGAAAGAACTTGAACATGTCTTTCAACATCTCCTTCTTGAAAGAGCTAAATGGGATCTGGAATAGTTGTGTGGATTTCTGTATGAGTGGCACATATATCAGAAAAGTTGAAGAAAGGATTGATGTACTGGCTGGTTTGAACTAATGGGCTGGTGCCTGCAATGTACCAAAGGTCTCTGAACACATCTATCCTATTTGACCTTTTAATCACCAAGGTGGATTAAAGATTAAATATGCTTTTTCATATGTAAATGACACAGGCCTAGAAGAGTAACAAATTCCTAATGGAGGTTAACCATTCAGATTTTACAAGAATTTGATAGATAAAACAATGAATCCAAATTAATGTATCACACTGAATGGCAGTGATATAAATCCAACATATGTAATTTAAACAGCATTTCACATAAACACACAGATATACAATCAAACCCAAAGTTCACTTGCAATGGGATGGGCCAGCATTTTGATTTTCACCTATCATTTGCTGTGTTATTTCACAGACAGGTTAATTAACCTCTCCTACTGTGCTTTGCCCTTATACTCTGCATGTCACAGGTTTTTTTTTTTTAAATAAACATAGATGTTTATGTCAGTGCGATATTATTATTGATAGTATCAGCACCTCTAACGCCACCACTTTGTAAATGTTACCATGCACTGAGCACTCTCTACATTCTGCATCACAGACTGATTAGCACATACCTCCTCAGGATTGCCCAAATCACAACACAAATAGCATTGTTTGATTTTTAACTTTGCAAAGGAGAAAGTAGAAGACAACCTTTGTGATGCCAGAGATATTTCTTTTATTACAGATCAGCTTTTCAGACACTCAGCATGTGGTCAATATCTAAGGGGAAGTTCGCTTGTTTTGAAGTTTCTAATTGGCAATTGCTTTGGTTCTACTATGTGTTATTCTACAACTTCCACAATTATGGAAGTTAAAACACCATTGAGGACATAACCAATTTACAGGATCATCATCAGTCTCCTGGGTGTCATACATTCTGCATGTGTGAAACACTTAAAGTAAGTCCTGGTAAGACATAAAGGAGAAAATAAAGACAGAAGAAAGGACACAAATTTTAATTAAGTTGTAGTAATACAGGAAGATGTTAAGTATTGGAATCGGGTTGTTCTGCCTGAATCTTGAGCAAGGAACTACCTAACAGCTTATTTTCCAAAAACTGTGTAAAACCATGCTTCACAGATATGTTAGATGTAATGTAGTGGAATAACGTATTTTAAATATCTGACAACAATGTTAGTCCCCCCTAAATTATCACAACATTGTAAAGAGAATTAAAGAAGATAAAGTGAAAGAAATTTGCATGCAGATGAAACTCTTTATGACAGGCTGGAAATGATGAGTTGTGTGAAAAGATTAAACAGTAGGAAAGAGGTGATTTGTCAGAGCTGGCCTATACACCCAAGATTTCACTATACTTTGTACAAAATGTGAAGACCAGAGTCTCTGCAAGACTGTCCCTTAAATCTTGAATCTAGAGAAATCTTCCAGATCCTGGAACTCAACAGTCTTCTATACTTCAGAAAAGTTACACTGAAGAATGTAGAGGAGCCAGAGGCTATTTCTACTTCTAAAGAGGGAGACAGAAACCCACAGATGGAAGAAATATTTGCCTCAGTGTGAAGGATTGGATATTACTGATAGTGCAGTCAAGCTCCAAAGGATGCTCTATCTTTGTTAGGTTGCTGGTTATAAGCTTGAGAGCCCTAAACAACTATAACCTCTTACATGTTTAGTATATGAACAGTGTTGCATTAGATAGATTGATATTAAAGCCAATATCCCAGTCAAGTATATCACCTGGGATCCAATTCACTGTCTGTTTTAACACTTGTTAAATCTTTCTCTGAAGTCTTTCTCATACCACATCTCCATCCCTATCTGTCTTTTCCTATAAGAAAGTCACATTTGCTTCTTCCTCCCCATCGATTAACTTAATCAGCAATTCCCAATTTGTTTTGACTTTTTTCAGTTCTCTGACCTAAGAATTCTCTTCCCATAGTTTTTGTAACTATTCATGAATTTGTATTGTGACACCTTAGTAATTGTGTGTGCATTCAAACGCAAGTATGTGTGTGTGTCCATGCAAGTGCACACATGTAGGTATGTATGCACATGAGACTATATTTTGATTCAATGAGATAAGACATCAGTTAGAGATAAAAATGTGTGAGGTAAGAAAGGGAATTTCTCTCTTTATATTGATTATCATGAAAAGTAGTCAATTCTTAAGGATCAGTATAGACTGGTTCTGCCTCATCACGGACATAAGCAGGTACACGTGAGACAGGTGTGAGATGTTGTGAATCACTAGCTTCTGTTTTCACCTGTCTGCAAGAACAGCTCTTGCCATTCTATGGGTTAATAAGGTCTGGGTATTATCATGGGGTAATGGAGATGGACAAAATTATTCTAAGTTCCATAAGGGAAGAAACCATTTCTTCACTATTATTTCTAACACTGCTGAAACCACAGTGGCATACCAGATTGAGTAAGCCAGCATCTCCTTTGCTAAGAGAGTGATATTTTCACAGCATGGTGCCTGCATGGCTTCTTCAACCCTGAAAGACTTTGATTCTAAAATGCCTTATAAGGCCTGTGGTTTGAGGCTTTATAATTATGAGGTGAGTCATTAATCTTGTAGCCTCCCTTTTTTATTATCTCTGAGATGGAGACGAGGTTTTTGTTACAGATTGCTAGCCTGTAGCAGTCAGTTGGGGAGATGAGGCATTCCTGAGACAGATAACAAAGAAAAATGGGTAGCAAATTGGAACAGATTAGGTAGTTCTATAGCACTATATTAAACAAGCCCTTCTGAGGACAGATGTCACACCCTTCATAATACATCCTTCTTGTTTTCTATCAGCCACCAAGACTTAGCTGTTAAGGGACTGTGTTATATGTGTCGCGCGCGCGCGTGTGTGTGTGTGCGCGCGCGCGTGCTTCTGTCTCTGCCTCTCTCTCTATTCCTCTCTTGCTCGTATTAACTCTATCTGTCCAAGTCCTCACATTTAAAGTACAAACAACCCATAGTTAATGAACACATTTTATTTCTAAAAGGCTACTGCAGGCCTGCGGAATGGAAATGTGATTTTAAAATTGATGGAGGTTAAAAGAAAATGAACCAGGGATAATTATAATAGCTAATAAACCTAAAATGTCTTCATGGGGAATGTTTTTATTAAATCACCTTTGAAGTTCATATATGAAAAGTTCATATGTATATGAAATCCAGGGATAATGTATTAATAATACATTAAAAATTTGATTCCATCAACAAGTTATTTCAGTGGCATTTCTTAGTGCTGTAACACTAGATAGGTCTGGAAATTGAGTTATTATTTATAGAAAAAAGATGAGTGATTATTTCTCAAGCTGAATATATATGTATGGTATTTTATTACAGATGGTTTAAAAACAGATATAAACCAAATTACCTGAAATTAAGCCCCAAATTTTTGTTTTTTAAGTAGAAATTTTAGCTTTGTAACTATTTGAAAGAGAATATAAAAATAATCATCAGCTAATATGTGAAGGAATAAGTCACAGCTTGGATGGCTTTTCTTTTCAGTCTGTAATATAAAAGCATGCTTCCAGGTATTGTAATTCTCATGAAAACCTCCAAAGGAACTAACTACTGCAGATTTTAATAATTAGGCGAGGGAAGTTTAATAACTTAGCAAACAAGAACAGATATATGTGAGAGTCAACCCAGGGATATATGCTTCATGCTCCAAACACACACCAATATAACCAAGTATTTAATTAGTGCTACAGCCAAGAAAAGAACCTTACTTTACATAAAGGAGGAGTGAGTGCCCCAAAGATATTGAAATATACATAGAAAAACAAACTTTATCTAACATAATATCTGGTTTATAGTGGGATTTGGGTACTAACTGACGTTTAATGGACTTTTCTAGGCAGAGTAACTAATCATCAACTAAGACTGTTAAGTGAGATAATGAACAAAGACAGTTATTCACTCACGTAAGTAATAGATTATCTAGAGTTAGAAAAATTTGTCTTGGGACCTTTGTTTCACTGTGATGTTTGTGATGAGTAAGAAGAAAAAAAAAAAAAAAACAACCAGAAACAAAGGAGCAAAGGAGCCACATATGAATGTCCAGAACATTAGAAATGTGTCCTTGTTTCAACACCCTTCACTGTCCCAAAAATTACATTTGTATTTGGTTATAGATTGCTGTGGTAGTTAACTGAGTTTGTTTCATAAAAATGAAATAAGCTGAATGATTATCAATTAATATTAATGTTTCCTACTGAACTAAAGTAGGCAGATCCCTGTTGACAACAACTATAGAAGTCTTTACACATTGTTTATATGCTATTACAAATAAATGGTAATATTTCCAATGAGCTGTGTGAGATTTAATGAAATTGAGAACTGTAGAAGTAATGGTTGTTAGTGTTTATTGAAGTGCTTTTCATTATAAAGTCATTTTTTTAAACTCTGGAAAACATGCACTGTCATGTATTTAGATGTCTACTTTATTTGTATATTCTACTTCATATTACAGACTTCAGATTAATTCTATATACCATGAAGGTAATGCCTTAACCATATATATGTTGTTAGGCCCAAGGGCCTCTTCCATCCTTGTCAAGGAGAGTGCTAACCATCTTTCCTTTCGTACAACACTCAAATTAATTCTATAGAAATGATTTTTGAACAAAATCCAAGATTAAAATCTTTATTTAATAAAGCATGAAGAAGCAGGAAAATAAGAATGGCAGACCAGAGGACCTACTTTTGAGATGGATTTTCTTTTGTGCGTTTTTATTCATTCCTGATATTTCTTTTATATATTTCCTTTACTTGTATTTTAAATAGAACTTTAAGAGAACTGTCACTGCTTAATTTCCTCTCAATTTTTTCTTCACTACTTAAAATGAGCACCTTCAGTTGGCAAGAGAATCACCTCTAAATAGAACATAATTTGTTCTTTCCAGGCAGGAGAATTAAATAAGAGCTGCATACGGCTACCAACAAGAAGTTAGGTTCAAAAGCTCCTTTAGTGGGTGAGCAGCTTGATCTCCTTATTCAGCTTCACCCAAGTCCCTGTAGAGATAGGACAGTCCCTGTCTCTACTCTCTAAGGAAGCCAGCTGGCTCCCCTCCATCTCTGCTGAAAATACTGGGAAGGAAGTGGTTTAGAAAGAGGTCAAAAAAGGGGGGAGGGGAAATAGGAGAGGAAAGACATGTGCATAGCTTTCAACATGTCACTGAAAGGAGACTATTTGCATATCTTCCATCAAATATTCTGATTATATGTAAGCAGCTTTCTTTGCTTCAAAACTTTATTAAAATGTTAAAAAATTAGAGGAAATAGAGAAGGGACATAAAAACCTGAAAATACTAATACATTGTGAAACTGAGTTCCCTGAAGTCTCTGACTGAAAAAAGATGGGAGTGCACACAGTAGCAAAATCTATGCTGATCAGTTGCAGAACAGGACAGACGCATTTCTTCCCACCATCTAAACAAATCACAAAGGACGCAAGAGCGTACCACTGACTAGTTGCTGTAGCTGACATCCAATTCACACAGTTGCTTGAAAACACCAAATAGGTGTTATCTGCAATCTGTGCTTCTTGTAAAAAATAATCAGCTTTATGTTACATGATAAATCTGTTTATTTATGAATAACTGATTTGAATCAAAATATTTTCTTTGCCCACTCGTGATGAGTCTTTTGCTTTATAGTAATTTAACTCTTTTTTTGAAATTTTAATTTAATTGCAAGTTATCCTTTCAGTTTCCTAATCAATCCCTACAGCTTATCCCTCCCTGATCTTCTTCTAAGTCATGGTTTCTCTTTTCATTAATTGGTATTGCATGCATGTATGCTTTTTATATACATACAATTACATGCACACATGTGCACACACACATACATACATATATTTTGATTTACCTTGAATACATAACAAGTTATTTGTATGTATGTTTTCATGTCTGGATACTTGGCACTGGACAACAAATTGGTTTGTCCTTCCCTGGGGAGGACCACTTCTCCTGTTCCCACCTTTAATCAGCTGACTGTAGTTATTTGTGTAAGAAATTTAACTATATTTCTTAATCTATCATTTTTATTGTAATCATATATTTCCAGTGTTAGAATTATCTAGATATTCACAAATACAAGAATACGTCACATCTTTCTGTGAGGATGTAAATTAACAAATAGTGAAATATCACAGAATAGATTTTACTTTTTTTAATTGGATATTTTATTTATTTACATTTATTACATTTCATCAAATGTTATCTGTTTTCCTGGTTTTTGGTTTCCCCTCTGCAAATACCCTATCCTATCCCCCCTTACCCTGCTTCTATGAGGGTGCTCCCCCACCCATCCACCCACTCCTGCTTCACCCCCCTAGCATTCTTCTACACTTGGGGCATTGAGACTTCACAGGACCAAGGGCCTTTCCTCCCATTAATGTAAGATAAGGGCCCTTCAGCTCCTTTGCCTAACTCTTCCCTTGGGGTCCCAGTGCCCAGTCCGATAGTTGACTGTGAGCATCTGCATCTGTATTGGTCAGGACCTGGCAGAACCTCTCAGGATACAGCTGTATCAGGCTCCTGTCAGCAAGCACTTCTTGGCATCCACAACAGTGTCTGGGTTTGGTATTTGCATGTGGGATGGATTCCCAGGTGGAGCAGTCTCTGAATTGCCTTTCCTTCAGTCTCTGCTTCACTCTGTCCCTGTATTTCTTTTAGACAGGAACAATTCTGGGTTAAAATTTTGGAGAAGGATAGGTGGCCCTGTCCCTCAACCAGGGTCCATGCCTAACCTCTGGATATGATCTCAACAGGTTCTTCCTCCTCTTTGTGGTGGTATTTCAGCTAATGTCATCCCCATGGGGTTCTGAGAGGCTGTACTTTTAGTCAATTCAGATAATCTTGCTTCTTTAATATTTTGTCATTGTATGCCATTTGAAAATTATTAAAAAATCAATAAAGACATTCTTCTAGGCACAAGAATCACATGTTTCTGGTTACTCTGATCTGTCAGACTTTGTTTCAAGACAAATAAACAAAAAATATAATTGAGGAACCTGGGAGGGAGAGAGGAGGGGGAGGGAATAAAGTGGGGAGGATCAGGTATTAGAAGGGACAGGAGAGAAGTAGAGAGGGTCAGAAAATTGAATAGAAACATGTAGCACTGGTGGATGGAGAACTGAGTGTACCACTAGTAAGTTCCAGACTCCAGGGAGGCAAAGGTGATGACTTTAGACAAAATATCCGATAAAGGAAACTACAACCTTTAGTGACCATCAGTAGATAGACACAGCCCCCAGTTGAGGGATAGGACCACCCATGCATCTCAAAAAATTTAACCCAGAAATGTTTCTGTCCAATGGAAAGACAGGGACAAAAAATGTAACGGAGATAGAAAGAAAGGCTAACCAGAGATCACCCCACCCCATCTCATCTACAGACACTAAACCCCCACACTATTGCTAACACCAAGAAGAGCTTGTTGACAGGAGCCTGGTATTACTGTTTCCTAGGAGGTTCTAGCAGCACCTAACCAATACAGATGCAGATACTCAAACCCAATCATCAGACTAAGCCCGAGGAATCCAATGGAAGAGCTAGGGGAATGACTCAAAGAGCTGAAAGAGATTGCAACCACATAGGAAGAACAATATCTACTAACTGGATCATCCACAGCTCCCAGGGACTAAACCACCCACCAAAGAGTATGCATGGAAGGAGCCATGGCTCCAGATACATATGTAGCAGAGGATGGCCTTACCTGACAGCAATGGGAGGGGAAGCCCTTGATCCTGAGGAGGTATGATGCCCCAGTGTAGGAGAATGCTAGAGCAGTGAGGCAGGAGTGAGTGAGTGGGTGGAGGAGCACCCTCATAGAGGCAAAAGGGAGGGGAAAAAAGGGGAATGGAATGGGAATTTGTGGATGGGTAACCAGGAAAGGGGATATCATTTGAAATGTAAGTGAATAAAATGATTAATAAAAAATTCAAAATATAATTAAAAGATAACTAATTTAAATAAATAAATAATTAAATAGGCAAAAGATAACTAATTATGCTTAATGTTTATTATTAAAGGGAATATAAATACTTAGTTTAAATTTAACATATACCCTGCAGTGTATGTTCCATAATAGGATTTTCTAATCAGATTCCAGCATAGGAATCTTACAGTAAACTGGTGCTAATAAGATTGCCTTCAAATCAACAAAGGAATTTTGAAAACAGAGTACCACATTTATGTTCCCTTCTAAGGGAAAATCAAACTATTGAGTTTGTTAGGAAATGCAGGGAGGACAAGTAGAGTGGCTGTTATTAAGTCCTCTTTCTACCCTACACTCACTACTATAGCTGAAGTCGTATAGACACTCTCACACACTGAAAGCAGGAGATTTAATACCCAAACCTCCATGGACAGTGCATCCAAACAAAAACTTACAAAATGCTGGAGCTAACAGACATTATAAACCAAATGAACATAACATATATTTACGGAACATTTGTACATAGATTCTCATTTCTGTGAGGGGAGTATTGGGAATCTAATTTAAATACAGCAGCTTGCTGATTTCAGTATGTATAGAGAAGACAATGTAAAAAAATTATTTGTTGTGTCCATTGTTCACTTGAGGACAGTCTCTATGTTTTAGCCAAACCCAAAAGGACCTTCTCAGCACCTCATTGAAATTTCTCTAAAACTGACCACATACTCAGACAAGGCAAGTCTGGACAGATACAAGAAAATTAAAGTAACTCCCTGCTTCCTGTCTGTCCACCATGAATTAAAGCTGGATCTCAACAACAACAGAAAGTTTACAAACTAGCAGAAACTGAGTAACTCTGTACTGGATAATAAATGGGTCCATATATAAATAAAGAAAAATATCAAACAGTTTCTAGAATTTAGTGAAAATGAATATACAGCATACCTAAACTTTTTGGAGACAAAGAAAGCAGTGCTAAGAAGAAATTCATAGAACTAAGTGCCTAAAAGAACAAGAAGGATGAGGGGGAGGAAGAGGAGAAGAAGGAGGGGAGGAGGATGAGGAAGAAGAAGAAGGAGGAGGAGAAGGAGGAGGAGGGGGAGGAGAAGGAGGAGGAGGAGATCTGCTATATTTGACGATGTGTCTCTTTAGGGCAGCTTTCCCTACAGCACAGAAAAATATCTTAAACTCCAAAAAAGGAGAAGTATTTTCTCCAACATATATGATCTTTTGTATTTTCATCTTATTTTTTGATATTTTAAAATTTAAATTACTATTCTTATGCATAGTTACATACTTTTGTCTCTCTTTGCCCTCTTTTATTGAAAATAGATTCATTTCTCACATAATATGCCCTGATTATGGTATTCTTTACCTCTATCCCTCACATTTGGTTCCCCTCACCTTGCTTCATAGCTGTATCCACTCCCTTTCTGTTTCTCATTAAAAAGCCAGGCCTCTAAGAGATTAGACAGATCCCTAGCTGCTCATCTCTTGTCAACAAATGAAGCTTTCAGGACCAGGATTGGATTATATCTAATTGTGTTGTTGGCCAAAGGGTTCCATGGGAACCTCCAAACTTAAGCTGTTACAAAGACGAGAGGTGGTTTTCCATAAACTGACAACATGTACATAAATCATTGAAGCCGGTGAAATTGAGCTGGTGCATACATACAGCCTTCACCTATTCGTGCATCTGTGGTGCAGAAAAGTGCTGTTCATGCTACCAAAGCATAAACATATAAAACAAACTGAGCCACCATGTATCTATAAAGGTGTACTGCCTGCAAGATATGGTAGGGAAATGGTGGCATAAAGCTTCTTGGAATAACAACTCATATCTAAAATGACTTAAGACTCTCTACAAGATGTGACTCATATCAGATACTGTGGGTGACCACAAACAAGCAAATAGATACCTTGGAACCTAAGGTAAATAAAAAACTATTGTACTAAGAAAAGATAGTGATAAAATGACTCCAAATGATATTCTGAAATACTCATAGACAAGTGCCAGCTATCATCAGAGAGATTCATCCTGCAGCACATGGGAACAAATATAAAGAACTATAGTCAGACAATATGCAGAGAGACAGACATTGAACCACTCAACCATAAATAGGATGTGTCCATCAAATTCTCCTCTGAGCTCATGGAAGAAGAGGCAAAACAAGTGTAAAATACTAGAGGGGATGGAGGTCACAAAGGAAACAAGGCCCTCTAAACCAACACCATCAAAGTCATATGAGCTCACAGAGACTAAGGCAGCATGGCATTCACAGACCCTTCAAGGGACTGCTTAGTTCCTCTTGATATATAATATGGCTAAGAGTCTAGAGACTTAATGTGGCCCTGAATGTATGAAATAATCGGTCTCTGATACTTGGGCCTTCCTTTGGGCTTAGTTCCTCTTGTTGAGTTTTGTCCAACTTTGAGGTGGTGGGTTATTTTTTATTTAATCTCATAATATTTTATTTCACTATATTGTTATCTTAAGACTTCACTTTCTAATTAATAGTGGAGCTGACACATGACATTAATGTAGCTTATGTGACACAGATTCTTAGATTGTATGTTAGGTCTTTTTTCAATAATATTATATATATATATATATATATATATATATATATATATATATATATATATAAAATTTATAGTAGTTTTTATAAGGCTACCTCTTGGAATTATGTAAATAAACTTAGATTTTCCAATGTGTTTTACATTTGTCCCCTAATTTATATTCTGACTTTAAAATATTTTGAAAAATCATGTAATTTGATTGCATGTATGAATTTACTTAAATTGGACCTGTCTAGATGTGTCTTGATTGCATATTAACTGTATACCAAAGTGCAATATTAAAAGAGTACATCTATTTCGTATAAATACTTTTATATCATAAGTGTTACATGAGTGATATTATAATAAATATAGTTTAATTCTGTTTTCAGACTTGATTTTCTTCTAGCTCAAGAAAGATTTTTCATAGAACATAGTGCTTAATCTTTGCAGAGGGCAATTATTAATCTATGTAAGGTTCAATAAAAATATAATAATAAAACTCAACCATTAAATGTATTTGAACATCTCATTTAGAGAAATGCTTAGTTATGAAATTCTGCCTGTGAAAGTAATGCTATATAATATCTGTCAATCTCCCATTCCCGTTCTTTAGTATGCTAGCATTTGCTTCTGGAACACAATTTAGATATGTGATACATCTGGTAAATATGTATAATTTTAATAGGTTTTAAAAGTTTTTAAAAGTGTTGACAGGTATACAAGGCCTTTCTTTTGAATTTTGATTCGATATCAAATGAATGTCAATAACAAACATATTTTTCTTTAAAATATTTTAAATATTTTTATTATGGATTAGTGAAACCTAAAAATATACCTAAGAATATATTTCACAAAATATTTTCAATAATCATTTTTTGGCATTTTTGAGCCATCAATAAATAGTTTGGATTATTTCCTGTATATTGAATACATGCCTAAGAATTGATTTGGATTACACAGGATGGATAGATTGTTTTTGATAAGGTGGTCATTTCTACTAAACTAATTTTATCAATTCATGAGCGTGGGAAGTTCTTTGTTTTTAATTCTTTGACATCTTTGGAAATTCGTATTTTAGTGATTGTTAACTTAAAGACTTTATTGTACATACTAGCTTTGTTTGTGTGTTTGTGAAAAGGATTGTTTTCCCTTGTCAGTATGGCTGTAATTGGTATAGCGAAAAGTTGGTAGTTTTATGTCTTAATTCTGTATATCTCTACTTTGCTAAAAATATTTGTCCCCTCCAAGACCATTATGTGGCATCCTTAGATCACGTCTGCACACAAAAAGACCTCTTTCCCATTAGCACAACTTTTTATTTCCTTCTCTTGTCTTCTCATGTCAGACTGCAGTCACTATTTTGAATTATTGGGTAGGAATGAAGTGTCCTTGCCTGAGTTCTGATATTAGTGCAAATAATGTGAGTTTTTCCACATCTAGCATAATGATATATGCAGTTTTGTCACTTGTATATTATGTTGAGGTGTACTCCCTCCATCCTAAGTCCCTCTGTGTACCTTATAGAGCAATTTCATATTTAATCAAATGCCTTTTCTGCTTTTAATGACATGATTACATGATTTTTATGTTAGAGATTATCAGTTGGATAACTTTGTTGATTTACATAGGTTGAAGCAGCCTTTCATCTTCAGAATCAAACTTCAAGAAGAACATATTTATTGGAATATGACCCAAGTGAGTATCTTCAAGCATGATTAAAAAACTTCTTATGTAAAGCTGAAGAAAAGAATTACCTTGTAAACTAGAAAGCACAGTTTATCAAGCTGGAAAATAGGCACAAAGTTACTGAAAATACTAAGCCACTTGATTTATTTAGTGTAACAATGGCAAAGTTGCAGTTCTTGGAAAGAAATCTAGCGTGCTTATTATTAGGACTTGTAACAAGAAAAGGAATTAAGCACATAGGCCTAAGTAGGATGCATCAGATCCCTAAAATTATGTGAAAAAAATTTAAAAGCTCTGGACCACGATTGTATACATTCTTCTTTAATATTAATTACCTATTAAAATAATTTTTATCAAGAACTAATATAAGAATCTAACTACATAATATTTACAAATGTACTGTGAAACAGAAACCACAAATTATATCCATATATATGTATCATTATATTCATGCATATATATATTCATTGATTTTCCTTTAACACAAAAAAGTATAAAAATTAACATGTAACAATAGTTAATTCATTATTTTCAAACCTAATATCATACAGTAGATGAAATTACTTACCATCTAAAGCTATATAAGTAATAACATTTTGACAACTATCGATATAACCATCTTTAAAGGACCATTGATTATAAACACTTTCTGCATTTTTAATTTTGGCATCTGAAAATTTTACATGCAAAACAAAAAGTCCAGTCACAGTTGCCTAATTATAGGCACAATCATCCAAATTAGCCCTCCAAAAGAACAGCACAAAGAGATACCATCTGTGAATGTGTCCTAACCCCATAGACCTTTTCTCCTGCAAAGGCAGTCGGATGATTTCCTTCTGGCTTCTGATTCAGGCTTTATTCTTACATGATATTATTTATGCCTTAAAGGCCAGTTATTCTGAGAATCTGAGAGTCAGCGAGCCTTTCCTTCATTCAACCAATACAACCTCTGCCTTGTATAGTATGTTCATATTACAGGCCACCTGAAAACAGTAGTCTTTTCTAAACCACATCTTTTCCATTGTTAGCACAAGCAGGTTTAAAAATGAAAAAAAAAATTGCACATGAAATTTTACCTGGTAGGTAACTTGAAAACTACAAAGAAAGAATCTCATACAATTTTCTGTTTAAAGATGACAAGAAAATTATGTTATCCTACTTTCACAAAAAGGCTTTAGCCTTTTATTAAAAACACAGCTGTCAGTTTTGATCAAATACATTCATATTTCCCCATTATGTTATTATGGCCATCATGAAATTTAATAATTGTCCCTTGGAGTTTGATTTCCCATAAAATCATCATAACACAATCAGCACTATTGCAAATAATTATGGAACTATGTGGAGACAGTTATGATTTCAGGTGGGAAATATATAATAACAGATGAGAAATTTTAAACCCAGGCTAATGCTTGATAAAGATTCAGTTCTCATACAAACGTCAGTACTAATAAATGTGTGACAACAAAGGCTGCTTTATAACAATGAGAGATCCCAGACAGAATCATTGGCAGAGGTTTCAATGATAGTTCAGAAACTATTTGTTTAATATTTCATCATATTGAGCACTATTAATTTGATAAATCATCTCATGTGGAAATAGCATAAAACCCTTAAGTTAGAAAGAGTTCAGTAGTTTATGTTTGATTAAAAACTAAGAAGGTAGAAGTATTTCTTATATGTGAGGCCTATAATGACTCATATTATATTATTGTGAATCGGTATAAACATTACCAATGGGGCATTTGGGAGTAATTAAGGTTTGAAAATTCTGAAAGAGAATAATTAGCAGAATGATACTAGTCAGAAATTTGCAGGCAGACATAAAACCCAAGGAAGAAACTAGTGAGATTTTCAATGGATTCATATGTTAAAATATCACTAGTGGCATGCTGAACAAGATATTCACTATAGCACAGGGTAAAATAATATTTTAAGACATTACAGAGTGTGATATGGCCTGTTGACATGGCTCATCAGGTAGATGTTAGACCTCAAGTTAATGATCTGATTGCAATCCCCATTCCCTATATGCTGGATGAGAGGAATCGGTTTTAACAAGTTGTCCCATGACTTCTATGCATGAACCATGTCACACAGCCAGACATATAGACAGAAACACACACATATAAATAAATGAATAAATGTATAAAAGGGATGATGGTATAATGGTACTCACATCCAAAACTTCCATTTGTTGACACCAGAGTCATGTTAGAAGGCCATGGATTCCGAACAATATCTTGCCAGTGTATAGTGTCAGCATAACATAGGAATTTGTTCTGGTCTACATAGACTCCACCATTTAATATTTCTGTATTGGAAACAAGAACAACCATCAATTTGTCTATTAAAAATGTTAGCCAACAGAAAGGCATCATTCCATTTTTTCAATGTTAAACACAGTAGGAAACAGGATTCTTCTAAATTTATTTTAATTGGTTCACTATATTTCAACACTTGAAAAAGGTTGAAAAATACAGACTAAAACCATTAATTAATCTAATATACATAAATAAACCCTCAACATTTTGAAAGATATTTTTAGTTTCTGTGACTTTACCATGAATTAGATATAATATTATATGTAATATTTCATAATCTGCTAGTTAGTTTTAATATTACACATTAAGTATGGATGATAATTATTATTTTACTTGATTTAATATACTAGAATATGGACTAATTATTATTATTTAATAAAACTCTTGTTATTTTGTTTTTCTTTAATTAGTCGTTAAAATACATTCCAAAAAAATGTCATTCACATTCATAGACCCTGAAAATTCTCAAGACTTTTGATACACATTTTCAAAAGTGCCTTTCATCGATATAATACAATTTGACATTTACTAAAGTTCACATATTACTAATTAGCATAAATAAAATAAATTTTCTATTACAAAATATTCTCTGCCATCTAAAATATTATCAATGTCATCTAAAAAATTATCAGACATGAAGAATAATGCAAATCAAGATATTATGTCATTTCTCTTTGACACTGGAACCTAGTCATGAGATAAAAATCCATGAAAGTGACGTTTTACTCTAATTTCTATTGCACAATTAATACTGATTAGCTAAAAAAATGCCAAGAGATAAATGGATAGAGAAAATCTTTTGTTTATAAAAAATGGTACTTTGTTCAGTTATGGCAAATAATAAAATTATGACATTTGCTTGAATTACTACTACAATGATATTAAATTAAATGTCAAATGCAAGAAGATAAATATCAATATTTGTGTCTCATATGTGGAACTTAGCTATTATATAGGAAGACAAGAACATACAAGGACATGAAGAGGAAGAGATACAGAGGATGAATTAGTAGAAGGTGGATGGAGACTAAGGAAGAATGAGGATAAAGATAATGAAAGTACATAATGTACTTGTTTAAAATATCTGTGATATTCACCATTGTGTATGATGAATATATGACATTAAAGTTGCTAAATCTAAAATTTTAATTTTATTTCATTGTTCAAAAAAATCTTCTTTGGGTACTTTGTGAAACCCCGAGGAAACAGCAGCTTATGGAATTACTATTTCCCAATCAATCCCAAACAATCTGAGTGTAGTGGAAAGAGAACCATGCTCCTATGTAGCCTTGAGAATCATCTTCCTTGTGCAGTTCTTCAAACTATTTTTAACATTGTTATTTCTTCCCATTTGTGTGTCTGGATGAGCTAAATATTTAAGAGAGTTCTCAAACTAGTGTGAAATGAATGGATAACAAAATACATAATGACACTAATATTTGAAGATGCAAAATTGGTGGCACATCCGAAGAACCTTTGCATGCATAAAATCCTCAAGATTATTTTGCATTTCTCAGAGAATTCCACTTTCAAACTGAGACCTAGTCTCATCATCAATCTTTTCACTTTCTGTTGGTTCCACTTCATGAGAGAGAAGGAAAAAAGAAACCAAGAGAAATTAGATCATTGTTCTTCTTCTAACACCTAGTTCATTATTTTTCATGAACTGAGCATCCAACCTTCTTCAGAGCAGATGGGAGATGTAAAGACGATTATAAAATCATTTCTGTATTAATGTTTGGCATTATGTTTCTATGTAAAAATGTGTGCATGTCTTATACTAACAGCTTTCTCATGAGACACTGGGTGATACTCTTGAGCTCTAGGAATTACTCTTCATAATAAAGAATATTCCAACTGCTCTCCACGAAATGAAGGTTATTTTTCAGTTTATATTTGGAAAAATTCTACCAAAAAGATACAAAGAGTGAGTGATAATTCAAACAATATGAAAAGAAAATGTATTCATCATGAATCATATTTTAATTCAAATTGTTCGCATGGAATATACATACTCTTCATTTCCTACTTCCTATCAGAATATTCCCAAATAGACTCAGATTGTATTATAATGAATAATATTCTCATCAAATCTCCTTCTTCAGCAGAATTAATCAATTACTACTATTTACATTTATTTCTTAGAAATATTACATTGAAGAGCTTGGCTTCTTAGAAAAGCAATACAGAAAAGAGGCAAGAATAACTGTAAAACAAGCTTACAGATTAAAATTTCAAATGAAGACATAATCATGATCAATCTGGATGATATTCTGGCCTTGAGAGATCTGAAAGCAAGCATTTCCTCCTAGCCATTCCATTCAGGAGAGTTATTCATTTCTAGCTTTGAATACTGAATAGTTTCTCTGTTTTGGCTGAAATAGCCTTTAGTCTTTATGATGTATACCTTTCTCTAATTTGAATGTCAAATTCCAACAGTGTGAAAACAGGTTTTCATTGACACCTATAGGAATGTACTAATGAAAAAATGATGTCACATTTTAAAAACAGGTGTCCCAAAGTATTTTCAGGAAATAATGTCATAATTGCTTAAAATATGCTTTATAGTTCTGTCTGATTTTATAACTTTATGAAAATGTAAGGTATTAGTTTACTATTGCTTATGAAAAAATACTTGATTTTCTCATAATTAAAATAGTTTATTTTTTTCAAGAAACTTCTATGGGATGGTTTCTGATCCAAAAGAATATATTAACAAAAGAGTAACCTGATGTTTGTACTATGATTGGCTTTGAAGGTTTTAACTTAGTGCCAGATAGGACAAATAATTACAAATAGATTTAAATAAATAACATTTAAGTCTGTCTTTAGTATTTAGGATCTAGACATAAAAACAGATTTCTATGCAAAAGGAAGAGAGGAAAGACAATGAATAAATTTGATTGACAGTCAGACAAAGAGGTACACATTTAGGTAGAGTGTAGTGTTGAAAGTGTCAAATCAGTAAAGAAGTGCAACGTAGTCTTGTCCTGGTTGACTCACAGTCTGCTCTAAGAACATATCATAGTAAGTGAAGAATGACACAAGTAGAGACTTGGTCATTTAATCAGTGGACAGAACAAAGACTACTATGAGCCTTTTTAATGTATTCTATGAAAATACTTCCTACATTTCCCCCAAAACTTAATTATCATTAATAAATGTTAAAGTTGCATTAAATATGACATTCTGTAGACATAAAAGTATCATATGTTACTGAAAAATTTTATTAAATATTTAAATATATTTGTGTCTCTAAAATTTCTAATAGATGTTAACTAAAATGTGGAATAATTTTTGCATACTTAGAGTAAGTAAATAATAATCTACATTATGCTGTAAATTGGAATTTAACTTAAACAAACACATAACGATTATATATATATATAAATTACTATTTTAAACTTAAATGTAACTAGACAAATCTTCATGAAATTGACAAACATGGTCCATAATTGTCTTTGCATCATCTATCATTGGGTAGTCTTTGCCCAATGAAAAACTTTACTTATACGAACAGCATAAGCTATGTAATTTCTTGCCAATATTAAGCAGCTAAATTCTTCTGTAGCTTCTCTCTTAAATTTGCATTGTGACTAAGTAAAATTAATAATAAAAGTTAGCCTTTCCCATGACTAGCTTATATGTCATCTTTAAACCTGTGTTTAAATCAGAAACTAATCGTTTGCTTGTAAAGATTGTATCCCACTATCTTATACTAATATAAGGAGATAGAGAGTAGATATTCACTAGGCTAAAAATCTATAACTAATAGAATTTATTTCATATAAAGTAAACTAAATGCACACATATATAATATTAGTATATAATTTTATTGTTAAATTCTTAAATAAAATGAAATAAATTTTATTTTACAAAATGTCCGCAACTTATAATACGCAAAATGACTGTAGGTGGTATGTTTGATCTTTACATGTTACTTAAACACTTTTTAGTGATATTAAAATAAAACCTATTCAATACATCAAATTCAGTTACTAGCTACTACTTGAATAATGATGACTTTGAATTATTTTAGAAGATCTAAATTTCCTTAAAATTACACAAATCACATAGTATATACTATGGGAAAGCCTAAATTATACTGTAGTAATCGATACTGGATCTACCTGATAAAGCTTCTGAAGATATTTTTAGAAGGTTACAAAGTTCAGATACGACATTTGAAGGAGAACATGAGCAGCTTGTATCTTCAAATCCCCAAACAAGGCCATTTGAATGCTCTTTGCCTTTAAATATCTTTTCATGAGTCTGACAAAGGTAATGCTTTTGTTATTTAAATAAACTCTTCTGATATACACTTTCCCAGAAACAAGTTATTAGAGTGAATTGCCAGATCATTTCTTTTAGTAGAATCATTGACATTTTGCAAATATATTCCTTCAAAAGAAATTGTGGTATAATACTTGTATTTGTCTCTGACCTATAAGAAATAGCCTAATTGTGATGTGACATCCTTACTAAAAATACCGATGGATGTGACCGCACAGTAATTTTAGGAAGATGAAAGTATTTCCCCAACCTAATATACTATTTCTAATTACTATACAAAAAGTGGCTGAAACTTTTCTTTTGAAAACAGCTTTTATAATACTAAATGCAGTTACCCATGACACTTTGCTCTTTATAGTGGAATTGGTAGTAAATATACCTCAAAGTACTATTAACCATGATGATATAATAAAAATCTAATAAATTGGACTGAAATAGATTACATTAATCTCTGGCTGTGTATCTAAATGTCTCATTTTGTAGGAGTGCACCATATAGGTCAACTGTAGAAAGCAAACGACCATGAAAATACAGGTTAAAAGCATCACACTTGTCTAGTTACAGTGAAGGCATCTAAATATGTATATATTAGACTTATATTACCTATTCAAAATAAACATACATACAACCTCGAAGTCAAAATTCCAAGACACACAAAGGCCATTTTCAAAGTGAGGCTGCACAATCATTTTTGGGACTCTCTCAGAGACAAAGCAATATATCTTTCTCACTGTCATCAACTTAAGCCACACGAGTCTGTTGGCAGATAATGATACAGAAGTAATATAGATCATATCATCCACCTGTGATACTTAATACATCATCTCTGGAGTGGACTTGGTCTGTGGATTCCTGTATGTTTCCCAAACTCAGACCTTTCAGCTGGGAGCACAATGAATTGCTGCTAGCCCACCGGGTCAGCCCTCAAGGTTCATTATTAATAAGCTGAGACTCTAAAGGCTAATGAGAACCGGGTGCTCGAGGAGACAATGGCTCATTCATCATCAATCAAGCTTTGAAGTTTTTATACAGATGATTTAAGGAGAGTTGAAGTGTGCAAAATTGAAATGTCACGTTTGTATTGGGAGGGGGTAGAGGGTGATAATGTAAATGAATGATGTAACCCTCTATCTTTCAGCTCGGTGATCAGAGTCAAAAGCTCATGGATGCGAATACCAAATGTGAGAAAGTAACAGGGAACAGTCTTTCAAGCAGAGCAGGGCAATTTAAAAAGGAAATTTCTAGACCCATTGGCTGAAAATCAAATAATAATAGAAAATAAAAGCAAAACCACCATGATTTCAATTGAATAGAATGCAGCTGGGTTTGAATAGTATTCTAGAAAATTCATAATACTTCAGAACACACAAAAACAATCCTGAACTTTCAGGTTTTCAGCTTAAGTGCAAGCTCTTTGGAGTGGTATGCTTCAAACTCAGGTATGTGGAGGTCAGCCATCCTTCATAGAACTATTTTAGCTATTATCTGACACATAGCACATGACTTCACATATTATCTATTATTTTGGATACTTTCCTTATCTTCCCTGTATTTCTGTGGATCCACCAAGAATAAGTATCATGAAGTACATCATTCTGTGTTCAAATTCCTAAGAAAATACCAAAAATGTGAAATACTGGATAAAGGTGTTTGTTGTCAAACCTACTGACCCAGATTCATTCCAGTATCCCTAAATCCATATGATGGAATGAGAAAACTGATTGCTATGAATTGTTCTCTGATCTCATATTCTCATCTGCAGAACAAATCTGTCATTGCTTCATTTCTTCATATTTAGTTAATAATTGTACGTTGATGAAGGGTCATCATAAGCTTTCATTTTATATCCAGTGATCTTCTATAACTCAGATCCTATCATAACTTCTGCCATATGAATCCTTCTTGCATATTAAAACAATAATACAGTATAGGCTATGGGTATATAGGAAGAGTGTCTACAGTATGGATGAATTGGTAAGTATATAGATAGATGACAAACAGATACTTCTAATATTACTCCATACCCACAATAGTACTTACTCCATATCCACAACCTCTTTGTATTTTTTTTATTTAGTTTTTTTTAATGTTATATTTTCTAATTGTCCATCTGATTGGTATACAGTGCTATCATTTTCCCAAAAAACTAACTAACATAAACCCCTTAAATATCATAGTTGAAATATAGTTTTAAGGAATAAAAGAATCCATTTCTGTTTTCTCACTAAAGGGTCTTAGTATGTTATAAAGAACTGTGAAACATTTGACATTTGTCTGATATTATTAACAGCTAATGGGTAAATTAATGTAGAATATGTCATTCATCAAAATTCTTTTGAGAGTAGGGGTGTGGGATAACTTCACCCAGTGTAGAGGCACTGAGATAGGAGGGGGTGGGTTGGTAGGGGAAGCACCCTCATTGAAGGAGGTTATCGGGGAGGGAACAGGGAGTTTAACTTGGAAGGAAGATAACATTTGAAATCTAAATAAATAAAATAACTAATAAAATTAATAAAACTATGTTGAAAAAGATCTTAAAAGTAAATTAAATGATATTAACAATTATGAAAAACATGGATATTGGATGATGAATACTCCAATTTATAATAGATAAACGCTGCTATGACAACAATCATGGACACAATTGAAGGTCGATGAACAAATGACACGTGATATTTAGTAGATTCTTAATATTGAAATCAAATACTCCCTTACATAAAGCTCAACATTTTCATGTTCTATCCAGTAGAAATCCCTCATTGAATACAACAATCCTCTTAAATTACTGCTCCAAGTTTCTAGAAAATGCAATTGCTTTGGTAGAAAAAAATCAGCAGAGTTCAATGTTTTCATTTCCAATAAAGGGAGAAAGTTATATTAGCACCAGAAATGATTGGTCCCTTTTATTTACAAGCTTGAATAAAATAAGCCTGGGATATACTGCAAGGTCACTTTCAAATATCTCACCTGCTATACTAGTTTGTATCGTTTTAATAACTCTTCTCACAATGTGTGACTCCTTCTCTTCGTTAGAATTTTTAGAAAGGACGATTTTTTTCATAGATGACAGTAATAACTGCATCAATGTGTATGCTTGTTTCTGGCAAGATAGAACTTGCAAATAAAAGATAAAGCAAAAAAAGAAGAATGATTTAATCTTATAAGATGATTATTGGATTCTCAAATATATCAAGAGTTTTAAGCCTATACAAGATACTATTTAATATAAGTGTTTACTGGGGGCCTGGATGATTCAGAAAAAAAATGCTGCAATACAAACATTGAAAACAATGACAAAAATTATAAAAATAAGGAATAAAAGAATTCATGATACAGTAATACACATATATTGGTTCTGAACTGCTATAAAATGTCTCAATGAGCAGAAATATTTAAATATATTTTTACAATTTTAAACTTTATTATAAAAGATTATAAATAAAATATTACATATCAAAATTAACTTGAATCAATATCTATACAACTCAATGAACTTCTCTACAGTTGGAAAAGCAGCTGTAAAACTTTATGTTGAATTTTAATAGAATATATTGATATATATCTTTAAAGAAAACCAAAAATGATTGCATATTTGAAATAGTATAGTGATTCTGTGTGCATGTTTATTGACAAAGCATGAAATATCAGTTACATATGTGCCAAAAAAGTGAAAAATATTTCTATTTTACATAAAAATTCAAGTTAATATGCAGTCATATGTGTGTCTTTTAAGTATCTTCATAATGATTTTTTAAATGACAGATAAGTTTTTCATTTGTTAACTTAGTATTTATTGACACAAGTAATATATATTCCCCTTATTGCCTTCTAGTGACTTTAAATGATGGTGAGATATGTTCAAGAGTTTGTTTCTGGTCCCAGATGCCGGAAAAGCAAGATCCTCCCAGGACCCCATGGGGATGACCTTAGAAGAAATACCCAATAAAGGAGAGGGAGAACCTATAGAAACTATATCCAGAGGTTAGGTACGGCCCCCAGTTGAGGGATGGAGCCACCCACCTATCTCAGAAATATTAACCCAGAATTGCTCCTGTCTTAAAAAAAAAAATACAGGACAAAAAGTAGAGCAGAGACTGAAGGAAAGGGCATCCAGAGACTTCTCCACCTGGGGATCCATCCCATATACAATCACCAAACACAGACACATTGAGGATGCCAAGAAGTGCTTGGTGACAGGAGCCTGATACAGCTGTTTCCTGAGAGGCTCTGCCAGAGCCTGACTAATACAGATGTGGATGCTTGCATCCAACCTTCAGACTGAGCACTGGGACCTCAATGGAAGAGATAGGGGAAGGACTGAAGGAGCTGAAGGAGCTCCCCATAGGAGAGAACAACAGTATCAACCTACCAGAACCCTCGGAGCTCCCAAGGACTAAACAACCAACTAAAGAGTACATATAGAGGGACCCATGGCTCCAGCCACATATGTAGCAGAGGATAGCCTTATCTGGTATCAATGGGAGAAGTCTTTGGTCCTATGAAGGCTCAAAGCTCCAGTGCAGGGAAGTTCTAGGGCCACCGGTGAGGCAGGAGTGGTTAGGTGGGTGGGGGAGCACCCTCATAGAAGCAGGAGAAAGGGGAATGGGATAGGGGTTTGTGGAGGGGAAACTGGGAAGAGGAATAACATTTGAAATATAAATAAGTAAAATATTCAATAAAAATTTTTTCCTATATTAGTTTTGTCATTTCCTGGTACTCTCTACAGCTAGTGCTTAGCAGTTTGCTGCTTCAATGTTGATGATAGTCAAGTTTGTTTCAGTTTCTTTACTATTATCTATGAACTGAACATATTAATATTCACTGTTGGATTGCACTGACAAGTCAAGATCATACATGCAAAACAATACTAACAGTTTAAAAAAATCTTTTACCGAAAAACTAATTATCCTTGGAACCTGATAGAATCTGTAACACTGTATCACTTGTTCACTGAACACCTAGTGAATTAACCCTGAGTCCCTTCTTATCACTGCTCCAGGCACATTCTGTGACCACATTTTAAGCTCCCTTCTTACTTATATATGATCCCCAGGTCACAGGACATAAGGTCTCCATTTAGAGTCTCAAGGAACCAATGGTCAGGATCTGGCGTGTCTGCAGCATGAGTCACTGGGAAATGCAGAAGGATGCTAAAGGCATCTGCGTCACATAGTGCAGTGGAATGCTGAGACTTTGCATCAGACTGCCTCACTTAATATGGTTTTATATTATATCAATAAAACAGGCAGCAAATACTAAACATGTAATAAGCATGATGGAGTCATACTGTCAGGTGATTGAGGAAAGGCTTTCAGACCAGAACAAAGACGATATAGTTCAGTATTCCATTTACTCAGAGAATGGACTCTAAGACTTCAAGTTACATACTTTCCGCTATTTGAAAAGCAAACTCATTAAAACTTTTTAGTAACTAGTGGATCTGCATATTTCATGGCTACACATCACATTTTCTGTAACTTAAAAAAAAATTTTCATATTGTTAATATCTGATATCACAGTAGAACAGATCCCAATAAGGAATAATATGCCTATGAGTTCTAAATTCAGTAAAATAAGCTTTCTATTTTAGAATTGTTCATGAGTCCCAGATTGAATTAATGCCATTAAATTTTAAGTTAGGCAATACAGATGCTTTGTAAGGTCAGACATTAGGAAAATATCAAGAGCTAAAGTAGCTAAGAAGATGAGTTGGTTCCGTCAAAGTCCAGCACTTGAGAGGAATGACTTCTCTTTCTGGGATAATGAACACAGACAGGTAACCATAATTCTGACTTGTAACATATACTAACATTAATTTATAGCATGATTCATTATTTCATAGTTTTGCTTCACCTATTTTTATAGTGAAGATACAACACTCACAGCATGACACTAAGGGTCAAAAGAACTTGGAGGTGCTCACCGCACAGTTACTCTCAGAAAATGTCCTGCCACTGTGCCATTAGTACTAAGGAATACTAGGAGCATCCCTCCAGTGAGCAAATTTATTTTTCTATTCTGGACATTAACTCGCTCCTATCCTTCTCATGAGCATCCTTTTGAAGACAACTGGCATAATTATTTTAAATTAGTATACATAAGTTTGTTCACTGGTTTATTAAAAAAATAAAACATTTATGATGCATATTTTACTTTTTTGACATTATGGGAAATTATGTTTTTGAAGATACACTCAAAATTAATCATTTTGTAAGGTACTTTTTATTATTTTTATCTACCAAGAATCAAATAACTCAGAGAAAAACAACTACAAAGCCCTATGGATTTGAATAGCAAGCCAGTTAGACTTTTTAACCTACTTTTCTGAGCTTCACATTCTCTTTTAGGAACATATTACCAGTTCTGAGCACTCATAAAATTACTGGAGTCTTGAAATAAGCATTTTTTTCAGGAGTGTGTGGGAATCTGGTCCCCAAAAGGCATATCAGGCAAGAGACGATTATCAAGCAAGATGCCAAATGCCTCACACAGAAAACTCCACTGAGGATTTTAAGGTCTGGCTAACTGGCCATTGTGGATCTCATAGTAATACCTCTTTGTGAATGCTACCTCTACCAGACTATGCAAAATATTGCATTTCTCTTAATTAAGAAAATTATGCAGGGCAATTTTTAATAGTCTCATGTTACAGTTGAGAAATATAATGTTTAGAGTGCTAAATAACTGACCCGTGTGTTCTAGACCACTAATAGTCCAGCCTAAGTGTTGATCTGGGATTGTTATTTCAAAGTGTTATTTCACATTTCCTCTGTACAGGAAAGAATGGCTGAGAAAGAGAAAGAAAATATAGTATAAGCAGGGCTGGGGCAGGCTCTGTCTTATGCTGTCTACTTGTAAGCATAATTAAGAACTCAGCAAGTTCCCTGAAGCACTTTCCAAAAATATTTTATTGGGTTGAAAGGAAAAATTATGCTTTTAAGGGATTATTTCTACATGAGAAGCACTGCCTTTAAACTCTTGGCTCTGGTAGAGTATCTGGACCACATCCCACTCTCATCACTGAAGGTGGATTCCTTTTGCCTCTGTCAAAAGTAGGTGCAGAGGAAAAGGCAGTACAATAAAACTTGAGGAATTCAGCCTACTTAAGGAAAAGTCTTCTATTCACTAAAAACGATTGAGGTTTTTAAAGGCAATTTTATTATTTTCAAGTACTGTGGGAACTCTGTACTGAGTCCTTGCAGTTCTCGTTCAATGGATAAGGCAAAATGATTTTTAATTACCATGCTCAAGTTAGAAGCCTTTCAGAGTCTGTCTCTATGTCTCCTGCAATTTCTTCTCTTTGTTATAATTATATTTATTATTAATTTATTATTTTATTTATTTACATCCCAACTTGCAGAGTTCTTCCCCCATTGCACCTCCCCTTCATCTCTGAGAGGGTACCCCTACTTTGGGCATCCCCCCTCCTGCCCTGTGGCTTCAAATCTCTACAGAGTTAGGAGCATTCTCTCTCACTGAGGTCAGAATAAACAGCCATCTGGTACATATGTGCCAGGAGGCCTCGGACCAGCCCATGTATGTGTGCTCTTTGGTTAGGAAAACTGAGTGAATGTATCAAGGTGTTGGTTCTAGCAACAAATCTACCTTTCAAGTATGTTGCTTCAGTTGTTGATGAACTAAAAAAAAAATGTAAAAAACGAAATAAAGTGTGAATAAGACCAGATCACTGAAATTTGTTTGCTAATTAAACTTCATATTTGAATCAATTAAAAGTCAGATGAGGAGAAGCTTGATTGTTGGAAGAAAGAGAAATTTAAAATTAAAAGTCATGAGTTTAATCAATATGTCTTCTGTGTAGGCAAACTTGCTGGATTCTGTACTTAAGGATTCTAAGAGAATAGGGTTGTCCCTGGGACATACAATTTAAATGTTAATATTTGATAATCAATATATTTAAGTGAATCTATTGTTGGCTATGTTGATCACATGACTTTTCATTTATGTGAGTAAAGGTCACTGATTTTATCTGAAAGTTTGAAGTGTTTCCTTGATTTTTTATATAAAATTTATGAATGTCTTGCAACAAAGGTAACAATGCAGAGACAATGTTATTCTACCACTTGCAAAATTATATATTCACTTAACACATATATGTATGTATACATTTAATTATCCTTTAAAATAGAAATGCTGCACTACCTCACATACAAAGTAATAATGTATTTCAGAAGACATTCTTTAAATGTCTCAGGAAATTAAATACTTCATTGTGAATTCAATAAGGCATAAACTATATATTTTATTATAAACTCATAAGAGTAAATATTGTAAAGTTATTGTATATATATATTCATCTCGTGGTTAACTTGATTTTGTATACATGTACTTATATATATATATATAGATAGATAGATAGATGGGTGATATTCAAATAATATTACATTGAAATTAAACTTCAATTATCATTTCTAGCTACTTATCATCACTTATTTTTTAAATGACTGGATTAGTTTAAATGTACGGAGATATATTTATCTATCTATATAGACATAGATATGGAGATGGAGATGGAGATGGAGATAGAGATAGAGATAGAGACAGAGACAGAGACAGAGACAGAGACAGAGATAGATTAGTCAGGGTTCCTCCAGGGCTACAGTTCTATTTTCAGTATTGTTACATATATGTTCTTACATTAAAGTCAACAGCATATCAAACAACAAAATATAACATATTTGAAAGCTACAATATTTTGAAGATTTCTAATAACACATCCAGTCCTCCATTTATACTTCATCTGAGTGCTCAGAACAATTGCCTGGCAACATCTGGACAGTATTATTCCATTCTTAAGGTAAACACAACCAGCCTGAAATTTTGTGTGAACTGAGGTCAGGAAAAGGTGATGATTTCATACCTAAAACTACTTTCAATAAACACTTAAAAGGTTTTTCTTTTTTTAAATTTCCATTTAATATTCAATTTCTATGGAGCTCCAAGGGTTGTAATCTAAATTGCCACTGAAGAAAGGCAGCTTATATCCACCTAACTACTTCCATGCTTCAAAGCCTTCAAAACCATCTGCTTGTTGGCAGGTGTAATTAATTAGCTAAGTGGAAAAGATGCTTCCTTTTAGAGTGACTGGGAGGAGAGGAGGCGCAGCTTTCGTGAAGCCCCATCCTTGCATGCCCATCGGCTGGGTGCCGCTGGGCAAATTTCCTATGTTGAAATCTCATTGAATTTAATGGTTATTAATTTCACAAGACTTCTAATTACAGCTAGGATAATAAGAAGTGATCCAAAAGTTGAAAAAAAAAAGAGTTGGCACATCTTCATGGAAAATCATTCTACACAATGTAGACATCCTAAAGTATTGAAGTTCATTTATTGATATAGCTTATGCATTTATTCATTGAATTTTGCTAATAAGATTTTTTTTACTCAATTTGGCTGGCAAGTGGCAAATGAATATTAATAATTGAAAAATGCATAACGTGAAATTTGTTATTTATAATGTTTCAGATGGGTGAAAAACTCCAGTCAAAGTGTATCATGATAATTTAATAGATTTAAAAAGAGACTATATGAACATAACAAAAATGTAAAGATCAGAAGAGTCCTTATAATTTACCATTGTATATTGTATTTAGTTATTACAAAGAATTCAGCTAAAAGTACATACTCCAATTATTCCACCATTATTTCTTTCGAATAGAAATGATAATGTGAAGAATAGAGATAGTGAATATCTTGCAATCTTGAAAGAAGGCCCAAGTGAAGATGCTTAAATCTCACTTAGAAGAGGGAACAAAATAATCATGGGAGGCAGAGGCAAGGAAGGAGGAACCAGGGTAGAAGACAGGAAGTGGAGAAGATAGGGGGCAGGATCAGGTATCAGGAAGACAGGAAAAGCCCAGAAGGCCAGAAGAATGAATGGAATTGACAGCTGCCAGGGGTTGAGGGTGTCTAGGATGGCCCAGAGAACTGGAATGAGGGAAGCTCTCAGGACTCAATGGGGTGACTTTAGCCAAAATGCCTAACAGTGGGGACATGGAACATAAACAGGTCACTTCCTGTAGCCAGGCAGGAACCACCAGTGGAAGGATAAAGATGTCAACACACTCACAAAACTTTCAACCCAAAATTTGTCCTGTCTACAAGAAATGCATGGACAAAGTTGGAGCAGAGACTGAGGAAATGGACAACCAATGACTGGTCCAACTTGAGATGGATCCCATGGGCAAACACCAATTCCTGACACTATTAATAATACTCTGTTATGTTTACCGACAGGAGCCTAACATAACTGTTTCTCCTCTGAGAGACACTACCAGCAGCTAACTGAACAGATGGAGATGACCAAAGCCAGACATTGGGTGGAGGTTGGGGACCCTTATTGAAGAATTGAGAGAAGGACTGAAGGCCCTGAATGGGGTAGGAATCCCACAGGATGACCGACAGTGCCTACTAACTTGGACCCGTGGGAACTCTCAGAGACTGAGCCACCAAAGAAAAAGCATACAGTGCCTGGATTTAGTCCCCCTCCCCACCCTGCACATATGTAGGAGAGGGCTGCCTCAGTAGGAGAAGATGCACATAATCATGCAGAAACATGAAGTGCCAGGGTTGGGGCATACACAGGGGAGTTCCACCCTCTCAGAGACAAGTGGGAGGGAGATAGGGGACCAGAAGGGTGGCAAATTTTGGAATGCAATTAATTAATTAATTAATTAATTAAAATAAGAAAGCAGTGGTTCTCAAATTATGGTTCATAACCCTTTTGGAGGGTGAAGAATTCTTCACAGGTGTCAACTAAGACCACCAGAAAATGCAGATATTTACTCTGTGATTCATAAGAGTAGTAAATTACAGTTATAAAGTAGGAATAAAGATAATTTGATGGTTGAGTTCACAACAACCAGAGAACATGAGAAAATATACCACAACATGGGGTAGCAGCGTTAAGAAGGTTGAAAACTACTTTGAATTTTAAAAGATTGTTACTGGGTGGCCTAAGAATCAGGTTATAATTTGGTCTGTGATTCTTGAATATATAGTTTTTTTACTATGAAGATTTAGAGGAGAACAAAGATCAAGTTGATATAATATCTGAAAGTACAAAGATCTTTGTTTGTTCGACTTCATTGATTAAAATCCTTCTTTGGCAATTTCACACACACACACACACACACACACTCACAAACATCCATACATGCACACACATATATACAAATATAGACACACACATCACACATACACAATCACACACACATTCACACACACACACATCCATACATTCACACACATATATACAAATATAGACACACACATGCACACATACACAATCACACACACATTGACACACACACATCCATACATGCACACACATATATACAAATATAGACACACTCATGCACACATACACAAACACACACACACACACACACACACAATGCATTCTGATACATTGTCAATCTCCAATCTCTCCTTATCTCCATCCAAGATCTCTCAACTCCATTCCTCTCTGTTAGTCCCCTTTCTAGTTTCATATCTTACTTTTTGTTTTCTGATCTATTTGGTTTAATCAGGACCATATGTTTGACAACTTGATTGGAGCTATTCACTGAACCCCATTCATCAATGTGGGTTACATAAGTCAAGTGACGAGTGGGACTCTCTGATGTCCTTATCCATAACGTGACTGTTGATGTACACATTAATATGCAGGCCTTTACTATTCCATTTTCTTAGTTTAACTCTTCACAAATTACTACCGCCCCTAAAAAATGTAAATGAAAAATGTTGAAGAGTAAACTTCCCTGTGTCTAAAAATATCTCCTTCTGTGCTGTGCACAATAGATTTATAATTTTGTTGAATGGCTTGGTTGTGTTTACAGTGTGATCCTGAAAGAATTATATAGCACTGGCCCATCTATGAAGTCCTAGCTGCATGCTGCTAATCCACAGTGACAGAGTCTGGAATTGTCGCATCATGCTTTAAGAATTCTGAAGCCAGTAAATTTGAAAATCAACCGACCAAAATCCCCAGAGCTCCCAGGGACTAAACCAACAACCAAAGAGTACACATGGAGTGACCCATGGCTCTAGCCGCATATATAGCAGAGGATGGCCTTGTTGGGCATCAATGGGAGGAGAGGCACTTGGTCCTGTGAAGGCTGGATGCCCCGGTGTAAGGGAATGCTAGGGCTGGAAGGCAGTAGTAGGTGGGTGGTTGGGGGAGCACCCTCATAGAAGCAGGGGAGGGGAGATGGGATAGGAGGTTTCTGGAAGGGAAACCGGGAAAGGGGATAACATCTGAAATTAAGAAATTGAACACTGAAATAAAGAAAATATCCAATAAAAAAAGAGGGAGAAAGTTAATAAGAAAAAAGAATCCCCTCTGGCCTAGTTCTACCACACTTTGCACTTGCGTAAAGTTGAAGAACACAATGTCCCTTCCAATGTGCACTTTGTCTAAATTCACAGTAAGTCTGCATGGAAGAACACAAAGTCCCTTCCAATGTAAGCATTGCCGTATTCACCATAAGTCTGCATGCTCCCCTTCTTATCCTATTTGTCCTTGAACTCGATGGGTGATTGTAATCAAATCAACATTTTAAATGAGTTTTTATTTAAAATCTATTCTTTGTGAAATTTCTAATCACCATCCTTGTTCCAAAAACTCAGAAATCCAGGATTTGCAGATGTGAATGAACAAACTTTAAGAATGATAACACAATGAACTGAACCTCCTTAATTCCTTTAAGAAATACTGACACTTGATTATCTCAACAATTTTGATGAAATTTATTTAATATAACTAACATTATAACTTTAAACTCTCAAAATTAATTCACCAAAGGCAGAACTAATACAACATCAATACCCACTACTTTAAACCAGAGAACTGGAAGAAAAGAGTCCTATAAATATTCATTCACAGGAATATTTGATACAAATGCAAATTATTGGAAAGTTGAAAACTGTTTAGCCCTAATGCATTTACCTATTGAAATGTGCAATATACATATGCTAAGGACTCTGCAACAATTATAAATAGGTTTTAAAACATTTTTTAAACAAATTTAAGTACAATTTCATGAATACATAAGCACACAAGCAGAAACAAGATGAACACAGAATTCTAAATACAAATGTGAACAACATGATCTGGTATTGGGGGAGGGAAACAGACTGAAGCCCTGAGGCTCAGCAGAAAGAATGGAAACAGGTAAACTTCAGGAGGTAGGAGGTTGGGTGGACCCTCCAGAATGTACTATAGTCCTGGGAGGTGGGAGACTCTCAGGACTCAAAGGGAGAGACCTTAGATGAAATACCCTACAGTGAGAAGAGGGAACTTATAGAACCCACCTCCAGCAGAAAGACAGGGCATCAAGTGAGGGATGGGATTGCCATCCCACAGTCAAACTCTAACCCATAATTGTTCCTGTCTAAAAGAACTGAAGGGATGAAAATGGAAAGGAGCCTGAGGAAAAGAAGGTCCAGCGACAGGCCCAAAGTGGGATCCAGCTCAAGGAGAGATCCTAAGACTTGACACTATTACTGAGGCTGTGGGATGCTCACAAAAATGGACCTATCATGACTGCCCTCTGAGGGACCCAGAAGGCAGCTGAGTCAGATGCAGATATTTGCACCCAAACAATAGACAAAAGCTGCTGACCTCTGTGGGTGAGTTGAGGAAAGGCTAGGGGAAGCGGAGGAGGATGGAGGACCAGCAGTCTCAATTAACCTGGACCCTCAAGTTATCTCAGACACTGGACCACCAACCAGGTAGCATATACCAGCTGATATGAGGCCCCTAACACATATGCTGCAGAGGACTGCCAGGTCTGGGTTCAGTCTGAAAGGATGCACATAGACCTTGGGAGACTGGTGGCCCCAGGGAGTTTAGAGGTCTGGCAGGGTCGGAGGTGGGGGGTAGGGACATCCGTGTGGAGAAACGGGTTGGGGAGGAGGTGTGGGATGTGGCAAGTCAGAGGGTGGACCTGAAGGGGAAAGGAATCTGGAGTGTAAAAATAAATGTTTAAACTAAAAAAAAAAAAGGAATAAACAAATCAGTCTCAGGCATATGTATTTAAGATAGCAATGAAAGGAATATGCTAATTATCACCGGGATATTGTTTGCACCGACCTTCCCTTTCCTGACAAGAGAAAGTGTGTAGTGTGTTACAAGCGAAATAAGATGATATTGCTGAAATCAGAGTCACTGCTAAGAGTGAGTCCTGTGTGTATTTACCACACATATATGCTACAATATTACAAGTGACACAGTTACAACATTGACAATTTACTCAGAATATTGAAGTGAAAGCAAGAAAATTAAATCTTCAAACCCACAGGTAATTACACAGAAAGTAAATGTGATAATATAGAGACATGGAGCTGAAAAACTTAAGTCAATAATGTTTAACTTGCAGGGACAATCAAGGTGCGGGTAGTCTTGCTAAATAACTGACTTGACTTCACTGACACAGAGCAAGCCACTTGTCATAAACAGTTAATAAACAAACTGGTGAAACACAGTCGAGCCCGTTAAGAAATCTCAGATCAGATGGAAACTCACCCATCTGGCCAGTCACACACCTCCACTCAATTTATGAAGTACAGAATAAAGAAACTAAAAGTATCTCAGAAAAGCTCTCACCTTCTATGCCCTGTAGGATGACGTCTCCAAGCCTAGCTCTGTGTTCCTCTGGCACCAGGCTTCCATTAATTACACATTCACATACTTGAACATGCAGCTGCAAACCGTGATGAACACACCACAGGCTGCTGGACACACGTCTGATCTCCAGGGCAGAGTCAGGTCTTTGAATCATAATCAAACACAGTGCCATTTTCCCTCCCCTTAGGCTTCGAACAAGGAAAGTATCTGGAAACTACACATTGGATATATGTAGCGAATTCATATTATCATTATGTGAATAGTTTTGACAAATGTAAATGCCCGTGTCAAAGGTGACATGCTTCTTAAACTTCTAAACAGTAAATATTGTATTTTTAAAAAGTGCGGTTTATGAAGTCACTGTATCAAGGTGTGAGAACAATAGGAGAGAGGCTGTAGGCTTATTTGACTGACATATACAAGTTATAAAGATATGAAGTGTTTCAGTTATCTACTACAGTATTTTTATAACATAATATATTTTTATAACAGTAAGTTTACTACAGGAAGAAAAATATTTGACTTTTCTCAGGTGTGATATTTTCTTATTTTCTAGAAAATTCAATAGTTTGCTTATGCTCAAGAGAATGAGGTTCAAAGCAATATATCAAATCTCTAGACATTGTCACAAACTAGGTAGAAGTCTTTTGAAAAAAAAAAGGATTTGTTTTTCTCCTTTAGGAATTCTACACTTTTAGACTTCTATTTTCAAAAGATTCCATTATTGTGTCAAATTTTAATGAAAAAATAGTTAATTCACTTTACTCATTGTATTTTTTATAGTATAAAATTCTGACAAATTATATGTAATCTTACTCGTTGCTCATAAGTACTCCACTTGTATTTATGAGAATTACTAATTTATGAGAATTACTAATGCGTGAATATTGACAAACAGTGGAATCCCTAAAAGTTTAATAGGTTTTTGAAAGACTTATAGAATGTTTGTGATATTGAAAAATATCTCATTTTTCTCCCAATCTTAAATAAACATATGAGTAAATATTAATTTATTAATAATGGCCAAAATTACCACCACTGTTATTCAGAGAAAATGGACAGCTCTCTTAAACAAATTACTGAAATGTGATCATATACATATGAATGACATATATAACATGTCATGATAGTTATGTTAGTGAATTATATATATAAATGTGAATTTACAATATATCCATATTATATATACATATTTTTGATATATGCACATTATATATTTATTTATACATTATATATAGTATCTATACACATACATATATACAAAATATACATATGTAATTCATACGCATTATCATTCAGAACTTAGTATCTACTTTTCTGGTCTGTGGGGAATAGTTTTCAGTTGTTATCAAGTAACAAATCTGGAAATGTCAAGCTCCCAGAGGTACTGTTTCCTCAATATGATTCTATACTCGAGGCTTGATTCTAAGTGGCCATTAGAAATCCCAAAGCACTTTTCAAGAAACTAAAATGTTTGCCTCAATGTCCTGGCTTTCTTCCATCTAACTAATTACTCTCAGCCTGCTGCATAGCTGTGGATTGTTTTAATGTGAGAATGTGCGTTCCTTGTTTGGTTACTGTGTCTGGATCTTGACTCAAAATGTTCTTTCTCATAATGTTTCTTGGGGATGATCATGACTGATCATTTCTCTTAAACAAACATGAGGATGGTGGGCTGCTTAGCATCTGCCTGATAGAAATAATGTGTCTTGAAATTGAACTGGTACAAGGAAAAAGGAAAACTCTGAACATGCATAGTATGATTAAACAGAGTTATTGAAGAGATATAAGAAATTCCTAGAGTTTGGGGCCACAACAGGATAGTGCACTGTTTGATGGAGCTTTGAAGGAGGCAGGCAATCAGAACACTTTTAGTTAACTTCTTTTTGCTGAACTTAAAAACACTGGATTATTCCTTCATTGAAGCAGGTGCCACATATATACATCCATGTCCAAACATTTTCAGCTCCTTCTTCTAGTAAGACATTAGGGCAGATATTAAAACATCACCTTTGCCTTCCAAGACTGTTAAAGTCAATGTTGTCTCCCTGAAGTCTGTATCTTTTGTTCTTTGAAAGTAATAAATAATTAGTCTTTCTTAGACATACATTTAAAACTGAAGATTTTATTTCCCAGTCTTTCTTGCGGCTAAGTCTTAGTTGATATAACATTCTCAAGAAGAAAGTGGTGCCATTCTTTGGTATTGTCTTAAAGTCTATGGAGTCCGTTCTTTATTTCTTCTTCCTCAAGGAAGACCGAGAATCACTTCCAATTACTCATATGAGAGCAAGTTTCAAGAGGATAGGGAGTGACAAAATGGACAAGATAGGGACAATGAGCTAGATTGTTTTTGTTTGCTGTTTCTGTTGTGCAAGGCAGAGGTCAGAGTTAAGTTTCATGGAATCAGATTTCTCCTTCTACTCTGCGTATTTTTAAAATCATACCTAGTTCCTTTTTTTGGGGGGTCAAATTCTTTGTATTCTAACCAACTGGTAATTAATACCTTCTTAAGACGACACTGTGCCTAGACGTGCAGGTTAATCTGTTGAGGGTTTATGTGCATCTTTTAAATTTAATCCATATGATTAGCCCACTAGTAGGATATTGTTATTATAACCAAATTTGCACATGAAATCTAGGCTAGGGAACTAAGATCGCATACATTGTCTATGAAGCCTCAAATAGTAAATTCCAGCAGTGTCTGGGGAAGAAATACTATCAGAAATGTATATGCAAGTATATGTGACAAACTGAAGATCACATTTCTTATGTCAATGCCAAAGTTGCTTCACATGCAGGTCTGCACACCTTTAAGGAATGTAGACACGAGGATTACTCTTACATTCTTTTCCCCTAGTAGTACCTATAAATCTCTGTAATTATTGAAACAGTTTTAAGTATCAGGAAACACTGAACCATTTATTTCTGTGGCCAATCAGTGAACTTGCAGAGTGTTTCAGATACAATAAACAGGACTTCCTATCTATCCCATGATACAATGAGATACCCTGTGGTCAGCTCAGGTATAAAATAGAATACCCTGAGGACAGAATAGAGGGCTATCTTTAGGTTGTAATCTTCACATACCAGCTGATATCTCAGATGAATTTAGAATTCTGTGAATTTGCTTGTCAGATAAATGTGAGAGTGAAGACAGAAGAGTATTCCAGGGATGAAGGGATGAAGGATGAAGGGATGCAGATGGACTGTGTGAAGGATGTTGCCTTATTTAGAATTTTACTGCTGTGAACAGACACCATGACCAAGTCAGCTCATAGACAGCAATTAATTGGGGCTAGCTTACAGGATCACAGATTCAGTCCATTGTCATCAAGGTTCGAGCATGGAAGCATCCAGGCAGGCCTGGTGCTGACAGAGCTAAGAGTTTTACATTTTAATATGAAGGATGCTAGGAGACTCTCTTCCAGGCAACTAGGGTAAAGGTCTTAAAGCCCACATCAACAGTGACACAATTCCTCCAACAAGTCCACACCTAATCCATCAAGGTCACATCTCCTGATAGTGCCACTCCATGGGCTAACTATAAACACTATCACAGATGTGATGCTTAGTTCTCTGAAAAGGCCATGAGGAAGGAGGACAGACAATGAGAATGGACTTCTTGTTGTCACCTGCTTATTTTTCATATGTAGCCAATAAGTGTCTACTATAAAACAAATGTCCTAGTTTTGAATTGATAAAATAAATTACTATTTTTTGCATTGTTATTGTTTGAAGTGGTGACAATAATCATATAATGCTATCTCTTCTCTGATGGCTTAATTTCATTAATATGTCTAAATATTACCAGAAAAATTTAAATAATATTATTTTAATCTTACTTAAAAACTTCGTTATTTTTCATGTTCTACCCTAAATATATGCACGACTATTTAGATAGAGTCATTTTATGTTGTCTATTCATTATTATTCATTAAGCTGAAATTCAGGAATCACTTCATGATTATGCACAATGTGACAGACCAGGTGTTAAAAATATAAAAAAATGAAGCGACATGATTTCCTGTCATGAGGAAAATATTATCCAGATAATTTATCACTAGAAAAGACCATTCCATAATGAAGATATGTACAAAGTACAATGTCCAAATGCAATAATAAAAAAGGTACTTCTATTTGCCAATAGGATTTAGGAAAAAGAATCATTCTATTATTTCTGTCTAAAGGAAATGCAGGGACAAAAATGGAACAGAGACTGAAGGAAAGGCCATCCAGTGACTGGCCCAACTTGGGATCCATCCCACGGGCAGACACCAAACCCTAACACTGTTGCTGATGCCATGTTGTGCTTGTAGACAGGAGCCTAGCATGGCTGTCCTCTGCAAAGTTCTACCAGCACCTGAGTAAGACAGATTCAGATACTTACAGAGAACTATTGGACTGAGGTCAGCCACTATATGGAAGAGTTAGGGCAAAGATTGAAGGAGCTTAAGGTGATTGCAACCTCATAAGAAGACTAACAGTATCAACTACTCTGAACCACTCAGAGCTCCCAGAGGCTAAGGCACCAAGCAAAGAGTATGCATATGCTTGCCTGTGGTCCACCAACACATATGTATGAGATGACTGCCTTGTCTGGTCTCATTAGAAGAAGATGTGCCTAATCCTATAGAAACATGATGCCTCAGGGAAGGGGATGTTGGTGGGAGCATGTCGTGGAACATCCTTTCAGTGGCAAAGGTAAGGTGGGATAGGATGAAAACTGGAAGAGGAGGGACAGGTATGGGGGGCAACATTTGGAGTGTAAATAAATAAAATGAAAATTGAGTTTAAGGTATCATATAAAACACATATTTCCATTGACTACATTACAGATCCTATCAAACACTCCTCAATGTAATGGGAAGTAATTCCTAATAGACTACTTTCTTATCTTCAGCTCAGTTTGAAGAAAATGTGGAACCTTAACTATTCTTTCCCAATCAAAAATAATTCCTCTGTGACATTACTATGATGTTAATGGGCTCTTTTAAAAGACTTCATCAAAAGCATATGGGCAGTTTTAAATACTAAGTGGTTATGTTCATATGGAAGTGGAAGATGGAGATCTAATAATGCAAAAATTGTATGTAGCAGAAACTGCCATACAATGGCAAGATGAGTGGTGGTTATAGTTGCTAAGGTCACCTTCATGCTGAGTTGCCAAGTACTCTCCACTATCTCTGATTTCAATTTATATCTGGAGTACTCTCACCAAGTATGCATACTCTAACTCATTCAGCAGGAAGGTTCCTACTGCTTTCTCCCTAGCAATTACCCTTCACTAAAGCATTTTACAGGTTTGCTAAAAATTCTCTACTTTATTGGTTTATTTTATCCTCACCTCTAAAGTTTATACAACCCTAACTCTCATTCCTTTTCAGCAATCTGATTTAGACAAGCAGTGCCAAGAGACTATGTACCCTTTAGGGATCTTAATGTGATATCTAGCAAACTATTTTGTCTCAATTCTTCACTACTTTAATGCATACATAATTTGTGCAGTCCCTTGCAATTATTTTGAGTAGAATATGTGGCTGGATGGAAAACCAGGGTAGGTGATAATTCAGAAAAACAATATTTTATCACATTTTAAATTTATATTATATATACCTTTATTTTATATTTAACATGACCTTCCTGGCATTTAAATTATCTCCTCTTAAGCTAAAAATATAAAATTAATATATATATATATATATATATATATATATATATATGTAATAATTTGATTTTCTGAGGAAAAGTGAAATCACACTTTAAACAACTATTCTAAGTAATATTTTCACAAAAAAATGAGTCATAATTATTAGAATATATATTCCCAACAGAAAAATAAAATTAGAAAGTCATTATTTGATGAAGAATATATAGCTTTAGAATGAAAAATGGGAAAGAATTATATATCATGATATCTTTAAGGTAAATATACATTATTTCCCTTACTTTAAATTCTTTCCTTCTTTTCCATATGGAAGTATACAATCTACACATATGTATACATTTATATGTTTATGTCAAAATGTTTGTATATGTGTGTGTGTGTATGTGTGCAGTATGCAAGGCAGGTAGCAGCCAGAGGTCTGTATCAGTGTCTTCTCCAGCCATTCTCCATCTTATATTTTGAGACAGGGTGTCTAATGAATCTTACTGATTCAGCTAGATGGGCTATCTAGCCAGCTTCTTGAATCCTCCTCCCTGACTACCCTCATACCCTCAGTCACATGCTCATCATTTGCTCTGGAATTCTAGATCCATGTTTGCATTCCTGGATCTTAAGTGGATGTTCAGTACCTAAACTCTGTTCTTATGCTTGTTCATCAAACCCTTTCCTGACTGAACTATCACTCTGGCCCTCTTGCTCTCATATTTTTAATGTGTCCTGAAAAAATATTTAATGATTTAAAGTCATTTTAACCATGAGTTGAAGCAGTACCAAATTGTTAAAGAGTGTTCACTAATGAACTGTAACGGTGAGTTTCCTTCATGGTATGTACTTGTGTTTAGCTGTATCACTATCTCTACACCTTACTCTAAGGCATAGTCCAATTTCTGTGTCTGGCCATCCATGTGCTAATGCTTTGCACAGAATGATGATAACTAGCATTTGAATGACTAATTTAAACAGCTGAAAAATCACAAGGAGACCAAATCATTGCAAGATTCTAAAGCACATATGATTTTCCGCTAAGAAAAAAAATTGAAGAGCTATATTTTGATATCCTAATGACTATTTTTTTTAAAAAAATAAAGTATCTTTTAAATTTTAAATTTGCAAAATAGTTTAAGTACAATTAATATGTCAATCTACCATAATCATTACAATATGTAGTTAAGCATGATAAACCCATAGTTCTTTCTAAAGCTTTTATGAGACTATACAGTTGAGAACAAATACGTAGGAGTCATTATTATTTCCTTAATAGAGCAACTCTGAACAGGCTCAATGAAAAAAGAAAATATGATATTATATAAATAGCAAAATGAATCTAATCTCTCATTATTATCTTCCTGCATCTTCTGGGCTCAGTAACTTAGCAACAACCAACTGAATTTTGGATTTTCTTAAAGTGCTGTTACAATTTTTTCTATTTAACAAAACATGTTTTATTCTCATCTGATGATGTCTTGTTTGGAGCATTTAGCTCTTCATTCAACTGTATTTAATTCCACTGTTTGCAGTGTACTTTGAAATGTCTATAGAGAACAGTGTATCCAGTTCTGATTGGCAGGAGGTTTTTAAGTCTAGTGGGCAAAGATGTTTCTAAAGGGAATTCTAAAACCATAGATAAATTAAGTATAATATTTACAGTGGATTCAAAATACCTACACTGAAGCATAGGTTATTTGTCATAATACAACATAGTATTATAGATCTGTTTAATTCACACAAAATCATCATGTTTATATAATGCTAGATCTTACAAAATGAACCCTTAAATTTTAGATGAGAACTCTCAAGTCAATTTGAAATTACAGATATTTAAAGATCTGCATCTAACTTTCAACCTCTAAGAGAAAACAGAAATCATTTTATGATGGCCATTTTAGCTGACGTACAAAAGAAGAATGCATATTTAAATATGGTCAAGAGAAATGAATTCTGAATTTAACATTTCAATGTTTTATCACAGTATTTTAAAATAAAGTGTTAGGATATAGGATGGCCACGTCAAAATCATAACATGCACAATATCGTCCTACTCGTCAGTTTTACCTTCATGAATGATTGAAAACCTAGTATAGACCAAAGAATGTGTGGTGGAATAAGAGTGTCCCAGGATCAAATCCATATATTACTAGTGCTTTCATAAACTGCAACAGATGCTCAAAAGTTTTCTTAAAAAATGATTTGGGAAATACAGAAAAGAACTGACTTTCACCATTGATCTCCTTTTTCTTCCTTATACTTTATCATTTTACGTGTGTATCATTTTCTTAGCTATTGCATTTATTGTTTAAGTGCCCCTTTTAAAATATAAATTCAGTAAGACATGATCACTGTCATACTTCTTAAAACATTCTGTAGGCACTTCAAGTGTCTGCCATTAATTAAATATCTGTTGAAT
This sequence comes from Grammomys surdaster, assembly GCF_004785775.1. Taxonomy (NCBI): domain Eukaryota; kingdom Metazoa; phylum Chordata; class Mammalia; order Rodentia; family Muridae; genus Grammomys; species Grammomys surdaster. The sequence goes on from NW_021604613.1 coordinate 21,606,514, forward strand.
AATGAGACAGTCATAGTCTTACTTAATATCAATACTATATAGATGGAGAACTGAAAATTAGAGTTTAGTAATTTATCCAGTATTATTCTGATAACTACAAAAAGTCAATAAAGAATAAAGTTGATTAATTTTATCACAAAATACAAATAACACTAATGCTTTGCTTCACACACCTTACAAAAGCCTACTTAATAACGTATTATACTTAAGGCAATACTGATCAATTAAGGAATACATTAAATTTCTTGGCCAAACTATTCTTTTCAGAAAGATGATTTTTTATGTCTTATGTAGCATTTGTGTTCATATTGTAAATTCATCAAAGATAGGCTTTAACTTAGTTTGTGGTGCAACCCAACACATATATCCTAGGGAACATAAACCATAAGCATGTATTATGTCAAGTATCTTGTGGGCAGAATTCCAAGAAATTTGTTAATCGTAATATGGTTCTATTTGGGTTATAAAGTAAAATTCGGTTGTTTGAGTTCCAAACTATTCTGCTGTATACAAAAATAAAAATTGAAAGAAAGGGAAAACTTTGGTCCGTGTTTAGTATATTCTCTATCTACATTCCCCTTAGGAATAATTATTAATTTACTCACTTAAATGATAATTCATAATTAATATAATATTAAAAAATATTTAAAGTTCAGATTTTTAACTCTCTGTTTTAATTACTGTATGCGATAGATTACTATTTTTTGCAAGGACAACAATTTTTTTTAACTTTTTTATTTGCTGTGTTTCAGATATGTTCCAAGTGGCATTTAGTGTTATTGGGAATCAGCACCCCAACTAGTTTATGTTTTTTAAATATTTATTTGACACCAGAATATAAATAATATTCTGGTTTTTAGTTTTCAGAACTGAAAGTATAAATGATGGTTTTTCCCTCTATGGCAAAACATCTTTTCACTCAGCCTATATGAATATTTAGATAGTTTGTAAAGTATTTCTAAGATTAAAATTTAGTTACATAAGTTCTCCCTTCTCATTTTCTCCATCCTACCATTCCCATCTATGTTCTTTGTACTTTCCTTGGTCTTTCTCAAAGTAATGGATTTTTCCTTAATTGTTTTATACATACACACACACACATAATGTTTTCTTATTATACTTTTATACATTCTATATTCTATATTACATAAAATCATGTACTATATAGTAAAAATATGTACATGTACATTATAGTCCCATATATATATTCATATATATATATTCATATATATATGTATATATATATGAATGAATGAAATGCATTTCCCTATATTTCCCTAGAGCAGAATATAGCATGTCTTTGCAGCAGAGATATGGGAATTCATATCTTTACTATGTGTCATGTAAAGTAAATTTGTCAGAATTCCATATTGACTATCCTATGCCAGAAAATGGTAGAATTACAGACTGAAAAAGACATAACTTACATAATGTACATAATACTAATGTGATTGGAATTGCAATTCAGAGACTTTCTAGTAGGGCAGGCATGCACCTGCCCTCTTGGACCAGACATCAGTGTAGGCCAGCTTCTTCCTAACATTTCACTCATACTTTGCAGTTATGAATTTTGCCACTGGGTAATGACCACATGACTATATGACCATTATCACTGGAACAAAATAAGAACCTGAGAATCTCAAGTAAGGACAGGATGTTATGTTTCATATTGACAGGAAGGATGTTTCTTCTACTTGTATGAAATAGTCTTCCTGTGTACATGGCACCCTCCATACTGGCTACACAATCTCCATAGATAAGAATACAATCTGTTGCAATCTCTTTGGACCCTAACATTCTGGGGTCATCATAATCTTTCCCCAAAAGGATGAAACTTACAAGAAGAGTAATCAGGTAAGAAAGATACATTTCTCACCAAAGAGGTTTTATCTTTAATTCCTTCAAAACTGGACTATTCCAATATATATATATATATATATATATATATATATATATATTCCACACCTAAAAATTGGATTCCATAAAATAACTAAGAGCTCTACAAAAAGCCTCTAGTTCATTGTTATCATTAACATTCTGAAAATATAATAGATGTGCTATCCAAACCTTTCTTTACCTAGAGTCACATCTACTCTTGACCAATCCTATCTGTGTGTTTGACCCCCCACCTCATCATGTCCACCCTCACCTCTGCCTACATGTCAGTCACACTTCATCACCACAAGCTGTTCTGTTATCTACTGTTCTCTTGCTGAAGAGCCATGATAAAATTCCAATTATATGTAGCTCCTTCATATATCTTTTTTATCTATAAATATAATGTATTTTTCCTTAATTGTTTTATACACACACACACACACACACACAAACAAACACACACACACACACACAGACACACACACATACCCATATATATTTTCCTAATTCATATAGGTTTATATGTTGTTTAATTTTTTAAAAATATGATGTTCCGGGCAATGGTGGCTCATGTCTTTAATCACAGCACTTGAGAGGCAGAGGCAGGTAAATTTCTGAGCTCCAGGTCAGCATGGTCTACAGAGTGAGTTCCAGTACAGCCAGGGCTACACAGAGAAACCCTGTCTTGAAAAACAAACAAACAAACAAAAGATATAATATGATATCATGCTATTTATAATCAAGGGGCTCCTCACAGGCTTCTTTCACTCTTGTTCATTCACTGAAGTTACTCCAGAGAATCTATATATCATTTTATCATATGTTTATCTATTAAAGACTTGCGACATCACCACTCTATCATAGTTTTTATGTGACCTATTGATTCGCGATTACATTTTCTTGTCAATTTACAGCTGATTTTATTTTCTTGCTAACTTATTTGTTATCACTATTAGAATATTGATCTTTAGTCAGAAATTTGTGGAGCCTAGCATTTTCTGAACTTTCTATGTAGCTGAGGATGACCTTGGACTTCTGGTAGTCATTCACCTATCTCCCAAGAACTGGGATTACAGGGATGCACTGTCATTCTTATTTTATTTTTGCTATGGATTGACATCAGGTATTTTTTATTGCTAGATAACTTTCTACCATTTGATATCTTTTCTGGCCCTAGAAAGTTCTTTTATAAGGAAAAGAGTAGTTCTATCTTATTCATCACCGTATCTCAAGATATAAATTCTGTATAATATATAAGCAGACCAATCAATTTTTCACTCCAAACTAACTCCTTGTATTTCTGTAATATATCAAATTTCTCTAGTCTTATTGGTTACATGTTTGTGAATTTTAGTGAATTTTAGGTACCCTCAAACATGTATGCTTCTATTTTCTTGCTGACGTTCTTAGAGAGAGACCTTGAAACAGTGTCAACACAACTTTTTTTTTTTCACCAAATGTAATTGTCACCTTGGAAGCTTACTGCAGAATAAACTCACTCTTTGTAGCTCTTTGTAAACTCTGGTAAGTTGTTCTAACGAGGCTATTCTAGTCCAAAGTTTTCTCATTCAATCAGGCTGACTGATTCAAATATGTCTATCTCTTGGCTTCTCACTGAATTATTTTGCTTGGCTTCAAACTAATTCTGGTAATCTGTTCCAATTTTTGGCTCATCTGTATCACTTTACTTGAACTAAATTTTAATACTTCAGTAATTAATATTATAATAAAATCCAATTTAGTTTTAATTAAGAGTTAAATGTTTCAAATGTTGGGAATTAAATGACAGATAGGTGTCACTATTTATTATACAGTGACAAGAAGCAAGACTTTCCAGGTAGGCAGCAATATCCCTTGTGTCTACTTCAAATAAGTTCAGAAGGAACAAATATATTTTGCTGTTCTCCAGGTTTTCTTTATTAGTTAGGATATATTAGGTGTTTTTCATGGCCTTGTTAAAATATTTAGTTCTGGGGATGTAGTCCAGATCTAGAGGGACTATCTGGCATTCACAATGTCATTGGCTAGGTCTCTCGCAACTGGAAAGAAACAAAAATCTTGTTGTTACTTTATTTCATTACTAATGTTTCCCAAACCGCAAGTCAGCCTTTATCCAAGAGTAGTCTCTTATCCCAGGAAAGATATCTTTTTCTCATTGACTCACTAATAGGACTATTATATAAAAAGGCTGAGAGAAACCATTGGAATGCCATACATCTCTGTATAAACACTGAAAAAAACAAGACTTATTTACTTTAAATGATACTGAGCTTAGCAAAGGGAAAAAAATCCCCTTGTGTTTCTCTGTAATAGAGAACTCGTCTCGCCACATTGCAGTCATAGGACAAATGTGGTGTCAGTCCAAGGTGACACGTTCATTTTTGTTCTTCCAAAGAACATCTTCAGTTGTCTGTACTTGAAAATGACTAAAAGTAAATAACTATTTGAATACAAATACATTGCTATACAGCTTTTATAAATCCCATGTCACAGCATTCATATTACTTTCCAGTAAATATTAGCCACTGTCTCATCTACTGATAGCATCTTCACAGACTTACATAAAAGTCACAGATCTGAAAGGAGTGTTGATTATTGTAAGTAATGTGTACACCAGAGTAGTCTATCATTACTGAGGAATCTTATACATTACAAATTAATACAAAATGTTTGGAGCAAAGCTCCATTCTCCCAAAACACATTATTAAAACCATAAATGTTATTCCTTTCCTTTTAAAAACTGTCACAAATAAAATATGATTCTATCTCTGTGCTACTCTTTCTGGCAATGATAATCAGATATATCTCATAAACCCTTTTATACATAATGAATTTCAGATAGAAGCAATCTTTATCAAACACTGAAAAAATAAACCTCCTTCTTAAAACAGCGATAATTCAAAGATAGAAAGTAAGTATCTTCATGTACCTTGATGGATTAGATTCCAGTGATGGCAATTCCAATCTGAATTACCTACTGGGAAGTAGGGCCAGAACGAAGCTCTACTGTTAATGACTAGGCCTCACACTGCAAAATGGTACTGGTCATGAAAAGAAAATAATGTGAAGCTTTCCGGTAAGATAGAGAAGAACAAGGTGGAAGAGAATTGAATAATCAACTAAAGCCATTGATATTAAAATAGATGCATGCTCTAGAGTAACTAATGAATAATGAACCCTCACTGATAAAATCCTGGGTTCGCAGTTCAGGTTGGCATTCATAGAATCTTCAGAAATATATCACACATTTTTCATGCTAACATTTAGAGAAAAAAAAGAATAAAACTTGAGATTTGCTGGTGTATTACCTAAAAAAAGGACAGGTAAGTGGCATTCTCTTTATCTCTCATGATGTCAACTTATCAGTTGGATGGACACAAACATCCAACCAGTTGGACCAGTACACAAATATCCTATGACTTTCAAAAGGGAGTGTGCATTTCTTGAATAGAAATAAAGCTGTTCCACATGATATTAAACAGTGGCATAACAGTCGCAGTTTCTAGGTTCTCCAGTTTTGTTCTCTCCCTTTCTCAGTGTCCAGGCAAAAAGAGGCTTCTTTATTATTGTCCCTTCCTACTAGAGAGGAGATTGTTTTCACTGGATTGACTCAGCAGGACCAATTAAACAGGCTAGATCATAAAACAGTCTTTTGCTCTAAACAAGGCATGGTAAGGAAATTTTGTATCGAGTCAGATGTTAGATGTCACACCAATAGCACCACTTCTCTAAATCCAAAATGAAAATGTAAAGAGTACCAGTTGGCAACTAAATGAATGTGGTCATACTCTATCCTGTGAAGACATTCAGTAATTTTGTGTTTGGCATAACTACTGGAACAAACGAGACATTCTTAGCTAATGCGATTCATTCTTCCACTATAAATTATTCTAAGTGGTTAATGGATTGAACTACACTATGTTAAATAAAAATAGATCTTCATGTGTGAACTGAAACAGATCACCTGTATAGCACTCATATACACAAACTCAGAAAATATAATATGAAACCACTAAAATGTTCCCTCACAGGCCCTTTTGAACCTTCAATTTTACATCCATGAAATTATCAGTGTCTTATCCTATAGCCATTTGTTATCTCATCAGTTTGTCCTAAGATGCCTTTGACTGGCAATATACTCCTATATTTACGTATGTCAGAGGGATGTCATAGCATAATAACTATATAACACAATAAATAGGTTAAGGACTAAGTATAAACACAATTACTTCAAATTTACTCTGTAGAGAAGTGTGAGTCAGGGCAAGGATATTGTAGCCCTGTGGAAAGGTGGATGGCAAAGGTTCTATGCATGTTTAGCTCACAGAGCCATTATGGTTCCCACAGTTATGAACAACAGCTAATTGTGTGGAAAGAAACAATCATATGTACAGCCTTCAAAGCCATAGCCATAACTATTTTGACTTTACTCACAAAAAGATTACTGAAACAAAGGAAACTGAATATAAAATGGTTGAGACATTTGAAGCTTATTACAAGAAGAGGAAACCTTTATCATTTAACTCAAAATAAACTAGGATGGTATACTATGTTGGAGAGTAACAAAACAGGCAAAACTAACATACTGACATAAATACTGACATATGTCAGTCTGCACATAAACATAGTACAGGTTCTGCAAAAAACAATCTCAGAATGTACAATATTTATTTTTTAGATTACCTAAATCTCAGCTAAACTGTACCCTAGGTTTAATCATTCAAAAGCAAATTCAGATTTCAAGCTGAAGCAATAGCTGTTGCCTCCTTGAAAGAGTGTTTGTGAAAGTCATGAAAGATTTGAATCTATCTAAAGGATCTGAAGTTACCCCAGGTGTTTGTGGGATCCAGCCTCAAATTTAAAGTCATAACATCTTATACTTTCTGGACATGTTAATAGAAAGGAGAAAAAATTTCTGAGGTTCCAAACTTCAACAAAGAACTATATTGACTTCTGTGAAAAGGAGAATTAGCCTCCTATAAAGACAAGCCCATTACAGGCTGTGCAATTCAGAGTGGTCAGCCTTGAAACCATATACTAAGATACAACAAAATCAATTAATTACATATAGGCCGTATGCTGCATATTTTATATTTATGCTTATGAACAGAGAGTTGAAAAGGGATAACACACACACACACACACACACACACACACACACACACACACACACAATATTAAGTCAATTTAATGGTGCCTAGTGGTGCTTCTGTATATATCTGTTTAGGGATGACCTCTTGTGTTTGCATAGACTATTATGGGGACTTTCCCCTAAGGATACTGGTCAGTCATTGGTTATTTACAGCTCTCTATCCAGAGGCAGGTCTTGTTAAAATTCTTCTGTCTATATTGATTGGTATCGTCAGTGTGTGATTCTTGGATAGGCAACTATGTTGTTGAGATTTCATAAATGCAACTTCCATGTGTTGTCTAGATGGCATATCACAGGGCACATCCCGGTCTTTGGCTCCTTACAATGTTTCTGTTCTCTCTGCTGTGATGTTTCATGGGTCCTAGGTTGTTCTAATTGCAGTTTGCCAACCTACAATTAATCATTTATTATCTGAACTTTGACAACTATTTACTTTCAATAATCAGTATTGGCTGCCACCTCTCAATAGCTTCTGCCTTGGACCAGTCTTTCACCATGAAGCGATAACTCTAAAAGTGTTGAACGTTCTATAGCAGTTTCGTTCACCTGTGTATATGTATTCATACATATTTTAATGAACTTTTACATCTAAGAAGATGGAAGTCTCTCCCAGAGCCAAAGATCTCATAAGAAGTATCCCATTACCTAATATGAGAACCCCTCTTATACATTGTTGGCCAGGGTTTAAAAAAGACTCCCCAAACGTTCAGCATATTTTTATTATCCTGATCACCTGCCAGAGATGGTAGGTGAGATTGTTGCTTAATACTCTCTGCCCTTCAGAAACTGGCCCCAAAGGCCCCAGAGTAGGAACTGACCCTACTGATCCTTCCTTGAGTACTATCTTCCATGGTAGCACATGAAGCAATGTAAGTTTCCAAAGCACAGAGGGTGTGCAGCCAACAGTCCTACCAAACTATGATGTTCATGAACTACATCAACAACCAGCATGGTATCACAGTCCTCCAGATGCGGTAGTGACACACATACCTCTGCAACTGTACTCAATGGACTTAAAGTCTTCTCAACAAGAGGGATTGCATGTCTGGTACTAAAAAGCTACCTATCAAACTAGTGCTAGTGAAATAATTATATTGGAGGATATTCTCTAAGTATTAATTTATTAATCTAGCAGGTTCATCTACAATACACAAAATAGTTCCTATAAAAACTGTTGTCTTAATATTAAAATGTATGTTTAATGATTGTTATAATATTTAGTTGAAATGACATGCTTTGCTCTAAGCTTCCCAAAGGACAACATTATTTGTCAGCCAGACAACACAATCTCATATAAAGCAAATTCTTCAATAAAAATGGGAAATACTCTTGAGACAACCTGAGAGGAGAGTTAGAGAAGATTCTTCAAAATTCACAAAAGAATGCACAGACAGTTTTGTGCAAACTTGAGAAATCACAGTCTGGCATCAACTAGATTACTGCAGGTAATTGTACATTACAGGTTTCGAGTGTGGTGAAAGACACAGCTTCAAGGAGGGCTGGTTACATTCCCTGGTCTACTGACACAAATCTGAAGCAGTGATCTTGTTTCCAACTGTTGAGACTGAAGACAAGATCCATCGTACTTGGTTTTCAGTCAGTTTTTAAAACTAGCATACAGATAGACAGATTTCATTGTCGTATATTCAAGCATGTCTGTCATGAAGTGTAAAATATTTTTCAATCAATGGTTTCTCTTCCTCCTTATTCTATTCCCCTCCCCAAATAACCAACAAAGCAATTTTTTTCTTGCTGTTTTACAGAAACATTTAAAAGATTACTAAAAAAATGTATCACTATACACTTAGTATCAAAGCACGTGTGAAGAGACGTCACTGTTATTGCATTGATTTTACTGATGGCAACTTTACTATTAGAAAATACGCTTGTGAAGAGCAAACGGCCTGAGAAACATGCAGTGAACCTATGGTTGGGACCGGAGCTGAAATGGAGTTCAGTTATTGCTTGAAGAAGCAGTATAGACTAGATCACCTTCACACATGTTGGCTAGAAACGAAATAAGTACACTCTGATTTTTCACCCAAGACAAAGCAATTTTCTAAGCATTTTACTGTGAAATTTGCTTAGCAAAGGTAAAAGAAAAGCAGCAATGATTTGCCAACTGAATAAGTCAAACCACTGTATTGTGTGTGTATTCTCAGTGATTAGTCTACAAAGGACCACCTCTCTGCTTGGATTTAAGGATGCCTTTTTATGTAACATGTTCCCGTAACCTAAGAAACAAAATATGGAAAGGAACAAAAAACAAAACCCAATCAGGATTCTTCATTCTCACATATCTTTTTTGAGCCTTGAGCTCTTGTTCACTTAAAAGATAGGTTGCAGTGATGAACTGAAATTCAAGGTACAATAGAAACAAAACTTGACATTTCAGGGATACAGAGGACTTAAGTGATGAATACAGTGAAAGCCGTGTTGCATGTATTAAGGTGAAATGTATTCAAACTATTCTGTTTGGTTCCCAAAACAATTCTTATCACAAATTTTCCAGATATATATAATCACTTCATACTGTCCAGTGGATTCTCAATGCAAAGTGCCCTCTCTGGTCATTATTCATCATAACCATCATCATCATCATCATCGTCATCCACAACAATAAAAAAATGAAGTCTTTTCCTGCATGAAATCACTGATACTAAATGCCTAATATATGACTATTACTGTAAACATATCGACATTCTTCAAAGTATCAATGTTTACTTTTCATAGCCTACATAGATTTTTAAAGCAATGGTTTCTAAACTGGAGGCTACACTATGGTAAAGACAAAAGTAGGCATACATATGACTTATATTGTACAGACTGAGCAGGTTATATTTAGACATATATTTGCACACACACATGCAATAACAATTAATGAAAGATGAGGCAATGAATATGATAGCAAGGATGGGCAAACAGGATATTTTAGAAAGCAGAGAGAGAAGGAAAAATAATGTATTTTTTAAAGTCTAACAAAAAAGAAACATTTTAAAAAACAATAAAGTATTCAGAGAATTAAAGAAATAGACCTGTAAAGATTTCACTTGAAGATATTAAGGATAAAAATCAGGAGAAAAAAAATAAAGCTTTTACCAAAAGCTGATGAGTGAATGGTGCTGATACCTAACCAGTGCAGGTATTTCAACATCCTCTTCAAACTGAGATAAATGGGACACATTGTAGTAGTGAGTGTCTGATGACAGCTAGGAAAACCTCATCCTCATCCCTACTGAGTGTGTTGGCTTTTTCAATGTTACATACAGCTTCAGGTTATTATGGATGGTTAAACTTGGTGAGTTTGCAGATTATTCTCATTTTAAACTACAGCAATATTCACCAAAAGCACAAGTTGTTTATATTGAAGAAAATTCAAATAAACCAAGCATCAGGCTAAAGAGCAAGGAAACGGCTGAGCTGCCTTTCCATGGACATTAGGCAGTAGAGTACCAGGGGATGCAATCTATTCTGATACAAAGTTGACAGAAACGAGGATAGTATCAAACAAATGATACAATATGATTATGACCAATGTTGCCAAACTTGATGCAGCAAGGCTTTTATTTGATACAGTATCTAATCATAGACATACATTCTGTAATATAAATATACTATTTTTTCTTTTTTATTGGATATTTTATTTATTTACATTTCAGATGTCATCTCATTTCCCCATTTCCCCACCCTATAACCCCCTATCCCATCTTCCCTCCTCCTTTATGCTTTTATACCATTTTGATTACATGCAATGTATTAACATCAGTTCTAGGTAGAGTGTCTAGCAATACAATAGATACAAATTGTCAAGGAACAAGCAATACAATAAACAAAAATAGTCAAAGAAAAAGCAAGGCATTAAACCCAATTATGTGAACACTCCTGTGATCACTGTTTCTAAGGGCTTATCAGGATGACTAATGTATCTAAGCCTACTTCCTTGTCCTAGCCCAAGGTCATTTTCATGTCTGAAGCCTACTTCCTTGTTCTAGCCTAATATTTAGATTCCTTCCTGAAACTCCTTCTTTGTTCTAGCCTAATGTCAAATTCCTTTCAAATGAAAGAGTGCATAATTGCTTCTCTTATTTCTTTGTGGTTTCTTGGCTAATGACATCCATAGCACATTTGTCATGATATTATATATGGCTTTGAATTCTGTGTATCTGTAAAATTAAGAGATTTAAATGCATAAAAGTTTATATTAAATCAATTTCAAGTAAACTCGTGTTTAATTAAATTTCTTAAGTACTTATATTGTTATTCATGGATTACAAAACAAAACAATAAGAAGGATTCTGTGCCTGTTTGTTCTAGGCCCCAAATGTAGCACATATTTGTAAGGTGTCCTTGTAATTCTCAAGTATCAATCCCTCTCATAATTTTTGAATCAGACGATGTTGCTCTGTGCTACTTTATTAAAATTAAAATTTCTCATCACCTACCATGTAGTTTCCCTGAACAAATATTAAAAAGTTGGCCATGGGGTGGAAACAATATTCAATACTCAAGAGCAAATACAGTTCTAGAAGAATGAAACTCAGTTCCAGGACTGATGTCACCTAGTAGACAGCCTCCTTTAACTCTCCACTCAGGATCTAACAGCTTCTGCTATGCTTAGCCACTTTGGTCACATGCACAAATATATACAGGCTCTCACACACAGATACATTGTTTAAAATAAAATATTTAATAGGAAAGTTTGCCACAGCAAATTTGAAGCTTATAATTATATATGGATTTTCCCCATTATTTAATTTTTCGTAATGATTAATTTTAAGTCACCATATAAAGCAATAGGTTTCATTATATGCATGTACATATTTTTGCCTGATAATTTAAACTCAGATGACTTAAATGTATTTCAAAATTACTTTTATCGAAACAGCATGTACACTATTTATAATGATACCAAAACTCTTTTTTTTTCTTAAAGATATCTCTGTTGCTTAAGCTGAAATGATGGAAAATAGAACTTTAGTAATTTCTGAATGAGTTCCACTAATAGAATGTTTCTGAAATTGATCATTTAAACTATGTTCTCTCTCCCTCTCCTTCTCCTCCCTCTTCCTCTCCCTCCCCCTCCCCCTCTCTCTGTGCATGCGTGCATGTATGTAGATAACTGCATAACTGCAGAGGTCAGAAGAAGGCATCATATAGCATGAAGCTGGAGTTGCAGACAGTTTTGATATACCAAATACAGATGCTGGAAACTGAACTCCAGTTCTGTACAAGAATAGCAAACCATCCTAACCATTTAGTGATCTCTCCAGGTCCTAAATAGGGTGTTTTGGATATATGAAATATTACTTATTTTTGGAAAGGCAACAGTACGTGTGTTTATGTGTATTATGTGTGTGCATGTACATTTATGTTTATATCTGTCATACTTATTTCATTTCTACTTTTCTCTCTTTGCCTTTGAAACTAGGCTTCATCTAGAGCAGTCTTGCCTCAAATTAGCAATGTAGCATGGCCTGGAAATCTTGAAGCACCTCCTTCATATTTGTTATTGTTGGAATTGCAAGCCTGAGTTTCCAAGCCTAGTTGTACAATATTAATTTTGTATTTTTGACACATTTGATACATCAATGAGTAAACATGATTCCTAGTATTTTCTTATAATTTATTTTAGGAAGTAATAAAGCATATGAATAAAAATCCTTTTCATATAATGTGACGCTTTCGACATGTTTTATAACTCTTTTTCTTTCATAAACATGTAAATATAAAAGGTAGCAAATACTTGAGATATATGTCTTAAGTAATACTTCATAACATTCTCCTTTCAAGATAACTTGCCTGTATCAAATTACAGTTGATTACAATGAACAGGGCTACATACTCTTTTAAATACCTGTATTGTAAAATGAGTACAATGTTTTCTCACTGTATTTCTAAGTCCCATTTTCAAATTCAGATTTTTAAGCTGAAACATGCCCAATTATTTTATTTGTTTAAGTTGTTTCTTAAAGTAGTCATGCTTGGTAGGTATATTTATACATTTGAGTCAACTTTCTATTTGAGTGATATAAATCTAAAAGATACTTAATCCATAAGAGAAACGAATACGGATTCTTTTAGAGTACAGGACTCATACCAATTTCATTTTAATGACAAGAACAGTTCTTGGCTAGTGGTTGACATTGATAGAAAATTTGTTTTCTGAACAAGGATCATTCTCAAGAAAAGTGTCTAACAGTTGTATGGTATTAGGAATCTTGTATGCTTGATGCCCTAACATAATAAGAGCCTTCAGTGGAATAATACATAATTGTTATACATATTATATAGTTGAAGGTACAAAACAAGTTTCATTAAGTATGCACCCTTAAAACCTACTCAGCTCACTATGAATGCTTATTGTACATGTGTCTAGGAATAACCACTTGGAATAGGTAGAGGATATTTCTAAGGGACACCTCCAATATAGGGTTTTCACTTACCAACTTTTTACTATTTCTTCTTCATATCTGAGCAATTTATGATTACAATATATTTATATAGACTATTGACTTCAGCCATCATACAAAACATTACAGTCTTTATAAAACTAATACAAAATATTCAAGTAGACTAAAAGTTTCATTTTTGTATAGAATAAAAATATTGACCTATAATGTGTGTCCAAGAGACTCTTAATTCAGGGGCAGAAATACTTGTTCATCCTGAACTATCAAATCATTGACGAACTATAGTTATGATGAAAAAAAAGAGAAAGATATATGGGTGAGTCATGTTCTGCTGCAAATGTATCCGGAGTCTTTGCAGTCTGACACAATGGTTGTTGAGTACTATTTGCTAACTGTTTACAACATGATTTCTGTGTTTTTTAAGCAGAGAAAGAGATGATAGCAAACAGTTAATAGGCCCTGATGCTAGTAGGCACATTAGTGAGATTTTATGAAGGGCAAGGAGCAATTAACATGACATAATGATTAGTACAGCTGCACTTGTTTATTTACTTATTCATTCACTCATTTGTTTTGGTCTTATAATACTATAAAATTCCCTAAATTTCTTCTTGCCATAATAGTATCAGAGAAGAGACCCTACAAATCGCTTGCCTCAATTACTAGAGTGCATAGCATAAAGAAGAAATAATTCTGTACTCCATTTATCAAAACAGATTAAATAAATTTGGGTCTAGGGGTAAAAAGTTTTTACCATAAAAGAATCTGATGATCATGTAATACTGGGAAATGTGAAAGATGTTGGCTGTGACCTGTAGTGAAATGAGAAAATGACTTCTCATCCCCTAAATAAAACGATTTCAAAGCCCCTATGTAAACCAGTGCTCTATAGAAAAGGCACTGCTTCTATATATCATAAATCAATCATCTGATTTAAATAGGCAGTGTTGACTCTGATAAAGGAAATCATCAACACATGATTGATCTCATATGTATTTATCACCATATTTTAGAACTTGTGCTTAAATTTCAACAGTGACAGACTAAGCAAGAAGGAAGGGCTTCTAGACTGGACCATATGAAGTCTGTGATAATAATTGAAAAGTATCATGTTTACCCAAATATCCATTCCTTCTACTATTTAAAGCTAACAATTTAAAAAACTATATTTCCTGATTTGACAAAATAGGGCAATTTAATTTCTTACCATATGTCTAACATGCATTTTACTCTGACTGAAGTCTTGGAAACTATTTTTATATAAACCATCTTCCTTTCAGATCTTACAATGATTTTTATCATTAATTCATATTGCCTGGTAAGTCTTCTCACTTGTTATTTTAAAATAGCTTTTATTTTATACCAGTATTATTTTATAGGGTCAAAACTTATGTAGCTATAAATTCACATTCAAAGGCTGCAATATTCTTATTTATCCACTACTAGTTTTATTACAGGTCATAATTTAGTTAGAATAGCTTCTGAAACAACCTGAAATGATCTGCAGTTCTTTAATTGTATTGACTAACAGGCTGAGCAGGGTCAGAACAACCTTTGAGACTGCTGACAAGGTCCAAATGTCCTGCCTGGTCTATTAGATATAATTGTATACACATCAGAATCTGACTTCTTCCGTGTCCCAAAATAGCTGTGATATTACCTAGTATTAGATATCTATCAGAAAAAAAAATAATTAAAAATAGTATTGCCCTAGTAATCTTTAGATAATACTGGACTCTCAACTAATGAGCTATTATATCTCCTGACAGTTTCATTTGGTACTGTATTGTTCACAGTAAGAATAAAACTATAATCCTTTGTCTAATGTATCACTCATGTTGAATATGTTAGTGCACATGACAGGTGAATACATGCTTTGATAATTTGGTGGAATATATAAATCTATACTGAAAACTCCAAACTTCAAATCACCATGACCTAAATCTCAGAGCAGTTAAACCACTTTTGTGAATGTTCAGGGGTTTTATGGCCAGCCTAACTAGAGACCATTTATAACAGTAGTTTACATGGATGGCAATATTATTAAAAATTGATGATTATTCATGTTAACCTACATGTTGCTGCATAAAGTATAATAGAAGAATAGCAGTTTCAACAGAAGTGATATAGAAAATCTGTAGTATGAGTATCATTGCCAAAAGAGAGAAACTCAGGATAATTTTATCGACTTGAGATATGTTGTTAAATATCTTAGTAAAAGATTATCAAATAAGGGGAAATCTATAGAAAAATATGCATTGGAATATTTCTTGGTTTTTCTCAATAATCATTAAAAGCAGGGCATTGCATATTATTTGCATATAAATCTATATTATTTTGAATATTTCTATGCTAAAGTATTTTACATTTTTATTTTTCCAGTTGAGATGAGAAAAAGACTGCCATTTAATGATTATATATTTTCTTTATAACTGCATATTGATTTTTAAAAATAATCTAATATTGTTATTAAAGATAAAAATCAATAATTAAGATAAGGTTATTTAACATTCAAAAGTCATCAATAGCTTCAAATTTATCTGTAATGACATATCCTATATTTGATATGTAAAATTATATTTTAATACAGGTAGTAGGCATATAATTAGGCAATGAATAAAAATATTCTTTAAATATTTTTAGTCTTAAAACAATTCTATTATTTTATTGACATAACCTCTATCCATAGAATGCAAAGTTTAATACCATATCTTAAACTATATATCATGCACCAAGATAGCATAATATTCTATGTTTTATTTATTAACAATGTCATCCATATTTCTCCATTTGCTTAGAATACTTACATATGTTTTTCCAAAATTCTTAATGTTACTTTCACAATGGTAATTGTCCCAGAATGAGAATTAACTACAAGGTGTATACTATTTATAAAGTAAATTTCTATTTCTACAAAAATTAATGACTTTATAAGCCTGCATTGAAAAGTCAGTAATTACTGATTAAATGTACAACAATCAGTTTTTTATCCTCTAAGAACTATCAGAAAATTTGTAAATGGAGGAATATGAGAATCATCACATTATGCATACAGTGATATATTGACATACAGAGGGATTTTAATCCAGTGACTCTTGCTAGAATATAGACATGCCCTTTGTACACACCTTTGATTCTAAATAACGACTTCTAGTTGAGGAACAGACAAAGTGATGAATCACAGAAAGTTTTGTGAGAATAGGGCATGCCCAACTAGAGGCTCTTAAAGAGAGTGCTGGGAGAGACAGTTGAACTGAGTGAGGTCAGTAGGTTTGGTGCAGGTCAATTGAGTTCAGGCAATGCAACTAGAGTAAGTTGAGTTCAGTCAGTGCAGTTTGGGGCAATGCAATAGCGTTGACTTTGTTCATGAGTTCTTGACATCCTTTGCAGGTCAGTAGAAGCAGTTGAAATGAGAGAATGAGAAGAAGCCCAAAGATTAGAACAAATTTCCAGAATTAGTTTGAGGATAAGCAGAGCAATTCAGTGAAAATCTCAGAGAAGCTTGAATCAGCTTGAATCCTTGAATCAGGCAGCTTGGAGGGGTTTGAGCCAAGACAGCTGAGTTGAATCAGCCAGCCAGAGTTCAGAAAGAATTAGAAAGGGTAACATACTCAGCAGTAAGCCTTCAGGATAACAATTACTTCAGGCAAATAAAAGTTACTTTTAAATTGAGAAAAATAATTTTCTATTGAGTTTCACTGAGTTTGGATGTAAATTCATATTTAACAACTTTCAAAATGTGGCAAGAGGCAATTTCCTGTATTAATTGCTTGCTGATGAACTGATTATTCTTTTATGTGTTTTTCTTTGTTATTTGTTCATCATCTGTTACTTCTTGTTTGGGATTCCCAGGAAGTATTCAGGAAATCTTGTACTGGAGAATTCCAGGTCCCCAGTCTATAGTACCCTGAATTCTTCACTGTGGATTTGACCATAAAAGCAAAGTTAATTTCAGAATATAAAAAACAACATAATTTTGAACAACTCCAATTTTATCTCTTCAGTTTGGATCTGAACAAGCTTTTGAAGACAGCCATGTTATACACAATGTTACATATTATTAGCCGTGCCTTCATAATTTTTTTCACTTAATATATAGGCCTTTGGTCATTTGATCTATTCAGAAACCTCTATAATGAAGCTGCTTCTGCCATGAGGTGATATGCATGACCACGCCATGACCCCAGGTTCATTTTTAATATCTCTGTAAGAGAGGAGTTTTGCCTTTTCTTATTATAAAACATTTTCTTATTATACTCCTTCCTTTGTCATCCAGCACATACCATGAACAAATCTTCTTATAAGATGTGACAAATGGCTTACTTTCCATACCCCCCAAAAGATCCAATTTTAATCACTTGACACTTTTCAGATGTTATATGTAAAAGCATAAGGTAAGGAATGTACTCAGTCTCAGTGCTCTATAACACCTTAGTAAAGTCTGTGAATTTCTTCAGCAAGAAATGTTACTTTTTCTAGGGGTTAATTTTCTCATCAGTAATATGAGCTCAGTTTTAACCACTGGTATTAAGATAAGGGAAAAGTATCCCAGAAAAGAGCATTCTACAGAGTACAACAAACACTTTATAGCTTTATACAATTTGATAATTTGATATACATTAGGACTTGAGATATACCCGTGTTACGAGTGCTCCTTTGTCTGTGTCCATTTTCAAGCCTCCAAATTGTCCAGCTTTTTGAGTTTATCATATGCAGTTGCTATCTTCAAAGTTTGAGTTTGGGAACCATACAACCAAGTTACAAAATACTTTAAAATATATATTTAAGTAAGCTTGTGATTTTTGTGTTCAGACACATTCATAGCTATCCTGTGGTACGTGCATATCAAAGGCCACAGGTAGGCAGATTTAGTGAGAAATGTACAGATGGCTGTGCATTTGGCCATTTGGATCCATGATTCTCCTTGATCATCTTTACTGCAACTTCATGTGGGTTCAGTTGGCAGCATAACAAGAAACATGCTGAGTTTTATACTTTGTATTTTAACATTTTTTAATACTCACTTCAAGGATGACCATATAACAGAAATCCTGAATGGATCAGTTGCTTCTGCTTTTATGAATTGTGAATATTTAGGTTGAAACACTTCTGTATTTTTTTCATCAACACAATTTCATTTTGAGTGAAAAAAAGGCAAATTGGCCTTGTACATAATTAAGCAATTTATGAATTTCACAAACACTGCATTAAATATTGACCAAAGCATAAGGTCTCAGTGTGCCTGCCTTACTCTGAGCGTGGCATTTGTCAGTGGCAATCCCTGAACTAACTCCTCTGCTTCACTTAACTTCCATATGTCTTACAAAATTCCAACTGCTGTGCCATAGCTAGGGTATAGACTTAAAAGAAGCACCCAACTGTGTCGAATCATGCTGTGCTGGACAGCTCTTTATTTCAAAGCTGGTGTTACAGTTGAATGCTGTCAGATGTGAGACCGAGAGTCGGAGAAATAAAACCAAGATAGATTTTGTTCTTAACTTGGAGGTTATTCCGCTTGCATGATGAAGCCAGCATTGCCTTTCAATGTTGCAAATACTGAATTAGGAACAATAGCCTATTATTTTTAAGCTCAAATTGCTGACATTTTTTACTCAATTGAGGAGGTGTGTAGGAGGATATACATTTGACATTTAGACTGGCATAATGATCTTGTATTACTATTTGAAGGCTTAATTTGATAATTCTGAGGCAGGCAAATCATATCACTTATGAGTAAAAAATTTCAGGCAGGGTCTGATTTCAACTTTTCCCATTCAAATGAGTGCATCTCATTTTCCATGGTGTGCTTCTTTTGTACTATTTAGGAGAAGACATTAGCCTAGGGATCAGATGGTTTACAGAGTGGAAAAATATTGCTTTATAATAAGAGGAGGATATTGAATAAAGCCCAGATTTAATACCCAGACTAACAGAACACCCTGATGAATGTAATTGCATTTTAAGCATTTTGATTAAATTTTTTGATCCATATTGTATTTGTTTTGCTTGTGAATCTTTTTTGAAAAAAAAGTGTCTGGAGATTAAAGGATTAGTGAGTTCTTAGGAAGCTGGGCAGCTGCTAAGGCATTGGAATATTCTTGCTTAAATATGGCTGAAAAGCTGTATTACTCACATCTGTTACAGTGAATGATATGAATAAAACTCTTAATAGTTAGAGGCAAATGCCCTGGGGATAATTTTTTATGCTGGACAACATTAATGATTATTCACTGAAACTAGTGGCAAAGACAACTAAATAACATTGCAGTTGAAAAGGAATTTAATACTTACACTCATTCAATGACAATGATACATTTCCTATTTTTTAAAGGCTAATTAACAATTCCAGGAGTACATAAAAATAAAGAAGTAATTTTTATGTTCTCAAATTTTAAATGTCATTCATGGCTTTTGATAACCAGACTATGAAAGGCCTAACAAATTCACATAGCTCTTTCTCCTTGTAGGAGAAGTTTCTTTCCATTTGAACTGGAGCAAATTTGTAATCTATTGGTTTATTTTCTAGAATATCCAAAAATTTTAATATATAGGTCATCATAAAATGTTAAGTGCCCCCTCTTGTGCTCAGAAAAAAATGCCCCAAGTATATTTACAAAAGATAAAAATTGCCATTTTACAAAGAACTAATATGTCTTAAATTCCTGATTGTGGTTTCAACAGACTGTGCCATCTATGATCAAGGCAATCTGTGAAAGATTCAGAGCATTGTAGATCCTCTGGGAAACCCAAGGTCATCCAGAGAGTTGTCTGATTGCTGGCACCTGAAAAATGGTAGAGACAAAAAGAGTTTTTAAAACTCTTGTTTGAAAAGTATTCTCGGCTAGTTCTCTCTCTGAGTTAATGACCTCCCACGAGACTCTACCACCCTCTATAGCTTTAATAAACAGGGTTTGTACTAGTGATTCTTACCCCTGACTGCCCATCAGAATTATCTGTAAAGTTTCTGAAAGAAGGCTTGGGCTTTTTCCAATATGTCAAGATCAGAAATCTTAGTATATTTAGGACACTGGTACTTTTGAGGGTAATTGCTGGCACATGTTGTGGAGATCACCTGCAATAGCAGCTTTGAGACTAGTTTCCACCAGATACTTAGAAGCAAACTATCTGTGCTAGGAGGATACAGACTAAACTATACTTTATTTTCCCCACATGACAGAGAACCACTCTGTGATACAACAGAAGGCCTATCTATCAATAACACCATCATAGCTTCTGTTGTGGGATAATTGAGAGATAATTGCTTCCCCCAAAGGGAAGCCTTCTCATTACCACACCATTTCCAGGATAGCTTAGCTAGAACATCCCAGGAATGGATCAGCCTAAAAGTCATGTATGGGGTGACTGTCAGCAGAGTAGTTTAGGGCACTGATTATTTAAGATTAATGTGTTTCAACTGAGACTTAGAAGTCTGCATATTGTATTTAAAATGTATACTTGTTCTGAGATATTGTTTAAATACCAGTCATATGCTAATCATTTCTGTGAGTATAATATACCCAAACTAGGGATACATTCATCAAAAATATCAGGGACTATTAACTTACTTTCATGAGATTTTCATTGGTGATTCTCAAGAATTTTGAATTTCAAGAATTTTTGGTAATCTTGTAGAAATATATAAAGCTTCTTCCATTCAGTACACTGATGGAGCTATCATAAACTTTGAGGGATCCTCAGTCTACATGCTTAAGAATCAATAATCAAATGGGATTCACAAAATTGTTGATCTAGAGACACATGTTTTGTGTTTATTCGACTGGGGAATATTTGGACAATTATTTGATTACTCTAAAATTATATTTACCCACTTTCTATTAATTTTAAAATGGAAGCTGTATTTAAAATTTTGTTTATGAAGATCACAAAAATACATAGAGTGATTCAGAAAAACTGTGTATATGAGATGTGCTGGTCTCAATATTGAGTGATCAAACTATACCAGCACTTTCCAGAAATAAATAATCTTATTCTGAATTTGCTTCTGCCTCTGAAGTACTATGATTTAAGGCATATACCCCCATGCTTGGCCCTTGGAAATATATATATATATATATATATATATATATATATATATATATATAATATTTTTATAGCAAAGTAACATAGACCCTTATAATCTATTACTATTTCCTGAGCAACTTTAATAAAACACACCACAGTGAAACAGTAGCTCTTTTATTTATTTTAATTAAATTAATTAATCAATTTTTATGTATTCACTTCACGTAAGTCCGGTTACCCCCTCCCACAATCATTCCTCCTCCCCTTCTCCTCGGAGAGGGTATGGCTCCCTTGTGTATCCCCCAACCCTGCCACTACAAGTCTCTGTGAGGCTAGACACTTTCTCTCCTTGTTTGGCCTCAGTGGGGACAGTGTCTCTTAAAATGAACAAAACAGATGATTTTATAGTAGACTGAGTTCAAATCCCACATCATCTTCTTACTCCTCATGGGAACTTGGAAATTAATTTTAAGCCTTATGAATCTTGTTTCTTTTTGATAGTATCATCATTAAATTTATATATATATATATTACATATGTGTGTGCGTATGTGTGTGTGTGTAATTGTTTTCTTAGAAATGCTGTCAAATGGCTTTGAATTTTATGTTGTACTATAGTCATCAAGTACCAATGAAATATGTTCTTAAATAAAGTCTGTTCATTTGCTTTAGAAAGTAGTCATTTCTGTGAATGCAAAACATTTAACTTAACCCTGTTGAGATAATATTATGGTAATTAAGACTCCACATAATATTAAAAGTGAACACAGAACAAAACTAAAATAAATAATATAAAACAAGCTTTGAGATAACTATAAAGTAAGTGTAACAGAATATAGTAAAAACAGTGTTTTATCTAATTGTAACTGCCCATCAATGTATTTAACAGTGTACATTATAAGCAAAGACTATAATACAAGACAAATCTAATTATATGGACAGAGTTTTTTCTTTAACATGATTTTTTTAAGCCTTGGAATCCAGAATTGTCATTTTAATTTTTTTGAATATACTTTAAAATTCTAAAGTTAAAAAGGTTTTAAGAAGGAAATTATAGAGAAAAGAGGCAAGATATAAAATGTAGTTCAAACCAACATCATAGAAAAAATGATTAATTTTATGTACTCTGTTCTTTTTAGTTTTCACCATAAAGAAAAAGAATTGAAATAGAATTCCATAATGAAATAGAATTCATAACTAAATGATTATAGCATTAACAATTAACGCTAAAAATTTGTTGCTTGTAATGTATATATATACTGCATACATATATGTTGAATTTCTTTCTTTGAAGAATGAACACTAAGAGTGAATGAACGTTTGGATTTTACAGTAGGTTTACTATTGCATATTGGTTACTGAAAATATTATACCTAATTCCTGTATCAATTTAAAATCCCATGTGTGATATAAAATAGTCCTTGATGTGCAATATCCTCACCAGCTTTTGTCACATTTTAAGCTACACTAGTATTTAAAGGGGATTTCATTGCTATTTACATTTTCTTTCCTCTCATATTAATTATGTAGTGTGGTTCTCATATGTATTTCTAATTCGTGTATTAGTTGGATTGGACATTTTCAGAGAACTTCTTCATGAATTTGATTTTGGGGTTTTTTTGTCCATCCTTGTTCTTTCTGAAATGTGGAATATTTTATATTGTACATACAAATATTTGCCAGCTAAAAATATTACAAAACTATTTAAGCAAAAATAATGACTCACTTCTGTAATAGTGGTCTTTTATGGAACAAATCTTTAATTTTAACATTCTCACACATAGCAAGTTTCCCCATCATATGTGTATTTTATTTATATGTATTATTAATGTATATATATATATATATATATATATATATATATATATATATATATATGTAAGCTTAATCAAATTATATTTCTTATTAACATCTTTCCTTGGTAAGTAGTTTAAGATTATACTCCAGTTGTTGCTCATTAAAACACACAAAATTTTTTCTCATAGAATCTGAGTTTTTAAGAAGGGTTGCTATAAAGCCTTCTTTAATGGTTTCTGGATTTGTGCCCATACCATGCTAGCATAAGTCAAACTCATGGCAGTTTAAAAGGGAGGCTGCAAGACACATTTTATATCGTACAACTTATTGCTAGACTTATTTAAAATTGATTTCTCTGTTTTCAAGTTTTTCATAATTAGAGAAAGAAATAATGAAAAGAGGCAGACTCTAGGACTGAAGAGGCTGCTCCTTCTTCTCATATTGTCCCATGGTCAGTTTTATAAGGAAGCTACCCACTATCGGCCTGCACTGTGATAAATAAGTGGATCTATATTCAGTAGGGCAACTTCCTCCTGGGAAATTCAGATTTTATTAAACCAAATCTCCAAAATAAATCTTTAATAATTGTCAAAATAAATGATGTAGCACAATCTGCTTATTATTTTGTGAATAGTTTACCATGTTTCTTCACTAAGTTATTATAAAATGAGCCCAAATTGAAAGTAGTTAACATATCAAGACTAAAAATATTTCTTTTTGTATAAGAACAAATAACTTTGAATAGAATTTTCTTAGAGGCTATACTCCGTATAACTAAGAATTAAAATTTTTATTTAGAAGTTGAATTTTACTTAGAAAAGTCACTCCAGACCTGAGATCCAGAATGTAGCCCTCCTCAGCTACTGCTCCAGCATCATTCACACTGTGGTGCTGCTGCCACGATGCTAATGGACTTTGAAAGTGTGAGCAAGCCCCCAATAAATGTTTTCATTACTAATACTTGCCTTGGTCATAGTGTCTCTTCACAGTGATAGACCAGTGACTTAATAATGTGATATATAACCTAAACATTACTATTCAGATAAATGTTTAATTTATTAAAATACTCTAATTTAACTTTCATATTACAACTTCCCAATATGAATTTAAAATAATTTCAAAGTATACAGTTAGAGCTTCTTTTTAGACAATAAGCATACCATAATCCTGACTTTTAGCTAAAAGTATTGCTTGACTTTAACACATTGACATTTCCAGGTTAAGTACTATTTTTGTGTATCTGAATTTTATTGCTTATGGTCTATGGTTGGGTGGTATGGCAAGAATAAAGGAAATAGCTAATGCAACCATAATAATTTACCAAGAACTGATCACAACAGTAGGAACCACTTTAGTGAACAATAAGCACAAATGATTGTCAAAATCAATCAGAAATATAAGAAATGCAAAACATCCATTTTTTTTTATTTTTGGTAGATAAATCACAAACTAGTTCTTTATTTCAGACATATTGTGAACAGCAAATCAAACTTCCTGTCATAATCACTAAATTTGTCTTATAGCTTTCTATAGCTATATTATAATATAAATGTCCTTAACATATACCCAAAACGTTTTTTGAAGTCAGTTGTCATGAATATTTCTCAGACCCAATTTGATCCTTTGTGTGTCTGTGACAAAAGTCACAAACCAATTGTAACTGTAAGTGACAAACTTGTCTAAGGAGCTTCTTCATGAATAATAAAAGTGCATGTGATTGTGTACTACTGCTCACAGAAAAGATAGTTCCTCACATTCATTGTAATTTGATGCATTTTGCTTTATTACAATTATTCAAATTATTTTTAAATGGTTCAACCTAATTATGATTAACTTCCAGTTCCTGCATCTTCAAAAGATCACCCGAAGTCTACCTGTTTTAAAGTACTCTTCTCTTTGTCTTAGCGATCACCAAGAAACTAATAAAACAAGTTTATTCATGTCAAATTTTCGATTAGAAGCAGATTGCTCCTTTTATGTGATAACAGACTTGAAGGAGAATGCAGTCACCTCAATTATCATTGTCGTGGGCTTTATTGTGCACCACTCTCTAGGTGAACAATCCTATGGGCTTTCCAGCATGCGTGGGCTTCACACATGTAAAACGTGTCATCTTCTGAACTTCTGTTGCTTTGTTAGCACAATTAAAGATTGTTGACGGCAAATGTAATTTTTTATCCTATACAAAGAAATACTTGATGCTACGGAAGAGGAGAGAGTTCATTTTTTTTTCAAATTATGTAAACCAAAGAATATGTTACTTAAATATTGAAAAAAACACCAATACTCAGTACACCATTATCACTAACATATTATGATACTCAGGTGCTAACATCTATAATGTACAACCTGTAATGTTAACATGACAAAAATCATGTTATTTTTTAATACTACTTATTTTAAATGAAAGAAAACCCAATTGAAAATGAGTTGATGTAAAATGGAAGACAATTATTTACAGAACACAGAAGTAATCTCAATAGTGCCATTGATAAAAAAAATGAGGAAAACCTACCAGTAATAGCACCCTATAAATACATTTTCTAATGTTCACCTCTCCCAGTTCACATAATTGCATATATATGTGTAGACATACGTGTATATGCCCACTTATTGTACATTTATCCTGAAAGTTGTGAAACAATGATGATATATACTGATGATGTATATGCAGAAAGAAGTGCTTCTGGAAAAAATCAATGTGCTATTTATTTCTGATATAAACATTTATAGAGCACTTAACTGCTCAGCTTTATGCGGCTTCTATAGTGGATATAAATTACTGATTTGTAAGCTTACACATGTAGGTTCATTCCACCTGACTAACAACACCGTCACGGGTAGGGCATGATTACCTAGGACGTGCTGCTGTGTCCAGAGGGTTCTAATGAGATACATGAACAAAACTGTGACCTGAATTTTAAGAAGAAACTAAAGAAAATGAAGACAAGTAAGCCAGGAAACCTTTTTCTTAAAGGTTTGTTTATTTTTATTTGATGTGTAGGCGTCTTTTGATCTCACGTATATATCATTTCTTTGTTTCATGTCTGCCAAGACAAAGCAAAGATACCTTTAAAAAATGAAAAGTTTTGCATATATATATATATATATATATATATATATATATATATACACATACATACATATCGAAACATGTTACTGTAGAAGAGGCTTAGAGAAGCAGGAAAGCTACCAAGAAACACGTGTGTGTGTGTGTGTGTGTGTGCGTGATGAGTCTATGATCAGTAACAGAAATGACAGCAATCTGGACCTGACAATTAGAGCTGTAAAATAAAATTGCAGGTTCTTAATCCTGCTGAACTGAACATTATCTTAACATAGAACTGGAGGTGTATGACATATTCAGATTAAATCCTTTTATATCACTACACATTCCAACCATGGCACAGAGCTTATCATGGAAGAGGGCATAAAAACAAAAGAACCAGAGCCTGTGGATGACTACACACAGAACACAGACACACAGAACAGTTGCGTATTCAAACTCACAACACTTATGACATCGTGCACAAAATTCATAGACAAAAACCGCAGAATAGAGGGTTGAGATGGGCACGAAGTGGCACTTGTCCCCATGTCCTCTACTTCCAATTGCTCCCCTCCCCACAGTGAGGCGTTATTGGCAACTGGCAGCAGAAGTTAGAGGGAAAATTAGCTTTCTTTAAGGGTGTGGCTGCTGCTTGCACCAGTGAGTTCAAGGCCAGCCATGTCTAGAGAGTGAGATAATGCCAAAAGAGAGAAAAGAAGTAAAAAGGAAAGAAAGAGGAAAGAAAGAAAGGAAGGAAGCAGGTAAAAAGGAAAGAAAGAATAAGAAAAGACCACAGGAAGTAGCGACTGCAGTCAGAGAGTTTATAAACAAAAGACACAAATTTAGAGGTGGGATGAGGAGAAAGGCTTGAGAGGCTCTGTGGGTGTGGTGATGAATAGGAAGCATTTTAAAAAATATTACATTCTCAAAGACATAATGAAATATATAAAATTAAGATGAGTCACTATATCAAGGTTTCAAATTAGACAACTAAATAATCCCAACCAATGGGAACTCCCATCCTGCTCTATGTTTATTTTATATGAGGTCGAAAACAACAAAGATTTCAAGTTCGCAACATTCATGAATGTTAAACATTATGGTTAGTGGTGTTTAAAACTAAATTAGTAAAGCATAGTTCTCTTCACTGTACTATAGGAGGCATTTATAACTTCCATTTTTACATTTATGTATGCTGAAGAGTATGTGTGAAGATCAGGGAACAACTTGAAAGTCTTGGTTCTCTACTTCTACCATTTGGGTTTCAGGGACTGATACTGAGTTGTCAGGCCTAGCACCAGGCCCACTCGCCTGCTGATATATCTGTTACAGTAGGTTTTAAATCTGGATGAAGACACTTAATTTGTTAATGTTCTTTTCTTTTGTATCTGTAGAGCAAAGCCAGTCACCTTCCAGAGTTATGACACGTTTTATATAAGAGTAGATGGGAGAGAATTCTAGGCATGAAAGAGCTCAAAAATAGATGAGGGACAGTGGAATTGCGCAAACTTATAGGTAAGAGTAACGACTACCCGAAATAGATATTTATCTAAAAGACACATTGATAGCTATCACTTTATGCTAAACAATAAAATTAAAAAGAAATATTTTCAATTGAGATGCCTTTCTTACATGGGTGGATAATGTTCTCTGAAGTCATAGATTTAAAATTAATTGTTCATTTTTATTTTATTTTATTTATTTTATTTTAACCTGAATGTATGTCAGTGCACCATATGCATGCAGTAGCCATGTAAGCCAGCCAAGGGTGTCAGAATCCCTGGGGCTGGAGTTATAGACATTTGTGAGCCATCATTTGGATGCAGAGAATCAAACACGCTGAAAATGCTCTTAATGACTATGTCCTCTAGGTCTGAATCATAAATTTTAAACAAAAATGCCCCATCAGATAAAACATACCTGTCTATAAGATGTTAGCTAGAGAGGCTCAAAGTTCCTAAAAGACACAGACTATCTTTTTTCTAACTAAATAGGTATGATCTAATGTTGAAGACCAGGTGCACTGTGAAACACAGATAAATCAAGCTGGATCCATATACATACATACATACATACATACATACATACATACATACATACATACAT
>NW_021604613.1:21634936-21781456 GCF_004785775.1 Grammomys surdaster
CATACATACATACATACATACATACATACATACATACATACATACATGTGTGTGTGTATGTTGACAGATAGAGATAGATGCATCTATTTATATATGTATCTATGTATTTATATGGCTCCAGCTATGTATGTGTATATGTGTATACATATATGTAGGTAAATATATATGTATATGATATAGATGTACATGACACACCTGTACATATAAATATGCACGTATTCTTCTTGTCTGTAATTTTGCTCCCATTGACAGTTTCTTGGCATCTTGAAACCTCTGTGGATTTGCTCACTCTTTTAGATACATCGCCTTTAGGGCTACTACTGTCATGGTCTCCTTCATCACTTATGTCTCATCCTCGACTTTCAGACTCCAACTCTTCCTAGTCATCATTCTCCAGAGGAAGGTAGGAAGCAGCCATGGACTCTTTGGGGTTTGTATGGATATAAATTTCCTGTCCAGAGGAAATTTTGCCCAAGAACACTGTATTATCTTACCCTGGAACACTGCTACTCAAAGCACTAACTTCAGACACACATTTGTTCACAATTTGCTAGTTCTGATTCAAGAACTCTTCACTTCACTTAAATCTCTGTGTCAAATTGGCAGCAGGGGCCAAATGACTCAGGAAGTGGTAAGTAGTAGTAAGACTCTCCATACAGAACAGTGATTTATAATATTAACAACCCCTTAAATTCCTGGGCAGTTCCAAATAACTTAGATTATACATTTTAATTAATTAACATTTTCTTCCCTCTCAACTTCTTTGTTTCTCAGTATGTAAGTGCAAACCCATTTAGATGAGAGAAATAGTTACGATTTTATGAGAGCTATTAGATACCTGGTTGGAAATTAGCATGCTTGAATATCTGAATGGCTCCCATAGTCAGCTTCAGATCCCATCTGTCGAGACCTTAGTAATGTAATTATTTTAATTTTATAAAAGAGAAATTATCACAATTGTCCTCCCTTAAAGCTGAAAATACCATGTCAAATGAGGGAATGTAATGGGAACATAGATTGCCTTCTACCTGATAGAACATGGCTATTTTATTAGTTGTTTTTTTATATATATATATTTCTTTCATTATTTTAAATCTATTGTTAAATGATTTTTGGTCATATGAACTGGATGTAAGTTGTATTTTGGCCTTGGCTCCCTGGTTAAGAGCAATTGCACAATATTGAACCCTTCCTAAAAAGGTCATCCAAATGGGACAGTCAATCACTTGGACAAGAAAATGTTCCACGAAAATGGATATAAAGTCTACATCAATGTATAGGGTCTACACAGTGACATGTTTGCTAGAGTACCCTCTCCTGTATGACACTGTTTTCCTTTGAGATGGTCACTCAGGCCATTGTACAATCTTATCTTCTTTTACTATATAATAAAGCCTATTTTCTTCATGATGCTCCAAACCATATCTGATGTTATATGAAATTTGACAAAGAACACAAGGACTAGGAAGCAGAGGGAGGCCAATGGAAGGTTCTTATTCTATTCCAATAGAATAAGAAAGATCTAAAACACATTCTCTATCACATTTATATTTGGCATGAAATCTTATTTAGGAAGTTTATAATGAAAATGAGTTTCATTTTCTAGAAAGTATATCTATATGTTTATTAAATAGTTGATTAAAGACCTACTATTTAATGTTATCTAGGAAAAAAAAAACCTTAAATATGGTTATCCCAAGCATTAAGATCAGAATCATCTGTGATTTACTTAGTAATTTGCTCTTTATCAAAATTATATAATTGCATTTATGTATACTTTACTTACTTTTAACATAAAGCATTTATATATGTCAGTGTTTGTGTGTGCACATGTGCAATTGTGTGCAGTAGGCAGTTCTTTCTTTCTATCATGTAGGTTCCAGGGATGGAACTCAAGTCATCAGACCTAATCCTAAGCCCTTATTTACTGACCCATCTTGCTAACCTCCAGTTTCTTTTGCTTTTTCTTATAACCCGTTATAGTTCCACGTTTTCTAATCTCAAGTGTGACATACAGTTTAAACTGACTAAATCTTCCTACTCTCAAAGTTACAAGACATGAGAGAAATGTTTATGTACTCAAAGACTAATGAAGTCAGCCAAAGGTCTATCTACTACATTTCACAAGACCATACATTTTTGTTTTACTCTCTAAATAACAAAAGAATCTAGCCAGGCAGAGGTGGCACACACCTTTAATCCCAGCACTTGGGAGGCAGAGGCAGGTGGATTTCTGAGTTCGAGGCCAGCCTGGTCTACAGAGTGAGTTCCAGGACAGCCAGGGCTACACAGAGAAACCCTGTCTCGAAAAACCAAACAAACAAAAACAAAACAAAACAAAAAAAGAATCTAAAACATATAGTAGTCAGTTCATACTTCATGAAGCAAAAGTAAAATAAGATTTAGAAAGATACAAAATTTAGAGCTTTTTGTGAAGAGAAGTATCAGACTTAAAGAAACTTGGGATGAACACAGTGTTCTATAACTAGTCAGATATTACCAAGGTTGGAAGGGAAAGGACTCAACCACCACCATCCCCCACCCCGAGGCATAATCAGTAACTTGTAAATTTAGGAACTGAACCTACCGGACTTTCATTACTAGACAAATAATGGGATCTGACTCATAGTTCTGGTTTGGGTCCTAAACAACACAATAGATCCTCAGATAACTAGTCAGCCAAATCTTTCCAGTCATTTCCCTTCCCTCAAGAGCGAATACAGAGGCTTGAAGAGTGGCTCGGTGGTAAAGGATAGTTAAGGATGCTTCAGAAAGACCCTAGTTCAGTTCCCAAATCCAATTTGGATGGATCAAAAGCAGTCTTAACTCTATCTCTGGAGGCAATCTGGTATCTTCAGATACCAGGACGTACAGGATATTCATATACACATGCCTATAAGTAAAAATACAAATAATAATTTTGAAGAGTAAAGAGTGCTAACCCAAATGGACTTCATTACTTTTGGGCAACAAAATGGCCCTAAACTGAGGAGGAAATACATTTTAGAAAAAAATAGCTTCTATATGCCCTTTCAGTCCTTTTATATCTCTGCTTTCATTTAGAAAGAAAAATGAATGCTAGGCTGCTGAGGCAGGAGTGAGTGGGCAGGTAGGGGAGCAACCTCAGAGAGGCAGGGGAGGAAGGAGGGGAATAGTGGGCTTGTGGAGGGGAAACTGTGAAGGGGGATAACATTTGAAATGTAAATAGATAAAATAGCCAATAAAAAAAAGAAGCAAGACAAAGGCTAAAAGAAGTTTCATAGTGACAGTTCACTGTGGAAGTGGCTGGATATGTCTCCCTTTGGGTTGTTTCCAGTTTGGTAACTGCCAAATCATTTAAAGAGTATCTAAATGATTTCCAAATAATACTAAGTATCCATGTTATAAAATAGCTTCCCTTTTGGCTCTGGAAGCTATGAATAATTTCTGACTGTTAGAACAATACTTAATGGCTCTAGATAAGGTACAGTATATTTGGTTCTTCCTAATTTACTTTGAAATGGTATTTTCTTACCTCCCATCTCCTGTCCTGAAATGTCAAGGTATTTAAAATGTCATTTGATTTAGATTACTCAAATGATAAGCTCTTTCCACCGGTGAAAGGGATTGATAAAAAAGCTATCTACTTCAGACATAAACTTTGCTTTGACAAGTCATCACAGAAGTATAATATTGCAACCAAGAAGCAATATGCTAAGCTAAATCACAAAACATATTTAGATATCCATGAGGGTTAATTTTCATTGTCAAGTTGATGGGATTTTAAATCATATGAAGTCAACTCTCTGAGTGTGACTCTCTTGGCAAATTGACATGGAAAAAGAAACTCTGAATATGAATGGTCTATCCTTTTTTTTAAATTTATTTTATTGGATGTTTTATTTACATTTCATATGTTGTCCCCTTACCCCATCCCCCACCCACCCAGGAACCCCCAATCCCCTCACCCCTCCTCCTTCTTCTCTGTGGATGTAACCTCTATCTACCCACCCCACTCCCACCTCCCCACCCTCAAAAATTCCCACCCCCCGGGGCTTCCAGCCTTCATGAGGTCAAGGTTCTCTTCTTCCACCTATGCCCAGCAGGGCCCTCCACTCTTACATATTCAGCTAAAGCCCTGGATCCCTCCCTAAGTGCTCCCAGGCCTGTGGTTTAGACCCTGGGAGCTGTGGTTGGTTGGTATTGTTGCTCTCCTCATGGTGCCACAAATCCTTTCAGCTCTAACAGTCTATTAAGGCAAGGTTTGCCATCAAACTGGAAGAAGATAGGACCTGAATACCAGGGCTCATCTCTGACAACAGATGCAGTACAACCAGTTGCATCAAGTTACTTCCACCAGGCATCCATACCAGAATGAATCTTCAAACTGTGAACCCAATTAAGCCTTTCTGTAAGTAATTAATGTAACTTACATACAGTTTTATGATTTCATTCAAGAGTAAATTTCTAGGAACAAAAAGCTGTCCATTTCTGAAAACATGGACAGAAGGAAACAACAAGCTACCCTAACACATTTCTTATTCAGCTCTAGTGTTAATGAATGGCATTTCAATTCACACTTTTATTCAGAACAAACATTAAGATGTCACTTAGTTTCCTTCCCATGGTCTTGGCTGTCTTATCTATAAAATAGGTTATAAAATAGCCACAGTATCTCCACTTCTGTTGGTATTTTAATCACCAGGAAAGGAGTGAGCACCTCCTCTTTCTAGAATGCAAAATAAATAACAGTGTGCCCCCTTTAGGCTCTGCCATTGCTTCCTCTTATAATTAGAATTAAAAGAAGACTTGCATTGTGGTTTATAAAAAGCATTCAATGATCTCACCCCAGGGTTCCTCTCTGAACTTTTTTCTGCCACTCCTCTTTGTTTTTCTGTCCTTTGGGCTGTTTTCTGTTTCATGAACAGGACTAGCTTATTTCTGCTGGAGAACATCTGCACCATGACTGCCTCAATAAATATTTTATAGAATCTTGTATCAGAAAAACAAGAAGTCATGCCTGGAGATTCCTGATTGTTTGATCAGAGCTCAATCATATTAGACTTCAGTAGATGTAGAAACCCAGGCTTTCACAGTTGTTAGAGGCCTACAGCAAAGCAGAATTTTGTGATAATACAAACATTGTTAGGATGAGAATTTGAAGCTAGAAATTCATATACATTTGT
Source organism: Grammomys surdaster (assembly GCF_004785775.1). Classification (NCBI taxonomy): domain Eukaryota; kingdom Metazoa; phylum Chordata; class Mammalia; order Rodentia; family Muridae; genus Grammomys; species Grammomys surdaster. The sequence goes on from NW_021604613.1 coordinate 21,640,102, forward strand.
TTTCTTAATGTCAAGAATGATTATTTCAGTCAAGAAACAAATGCATGGACTTTTATAGATAATTACAAATAGGCCAACAAATCAGCATTCTTCAGTTCTCTAATGAATGCTAATTATAAATTACTAGACAGTAATATTCAAGTTCATCTTCCTATAAAAATTGATAATCATTTGCTAATAATAAAAGCAAAAGATCTAATAATCTCAAAATTTTATTTATCTTTTATGATCTTCACTTTTTAATTGAAAATAGTTGCTTTTCTTATGTAAGACATCTCTACCATAGTTTCTGTTTCCTCTACTCCCTCCCACCATCCCTCTCACCCAAATTCACTTTGCCTCCACTTCCCTTCCAAAAAGGACAGGCCTCTTATAGCTTTATAAGTGGTCAGAAACTCCAGAATGATCTGAGGAAACCCAATACTCTAAATTATCAATGATCAAGAAATAGAAAACCTGACAAAATATACTATATTTTATATATTAATTTTACAATTATATATAAATAATTTTGTTGATCTGTTCAATGTGTATAGAGAATAAAATGATGGAATCAGCAATATGGATGCTTACAGCTCTACCTGGCAACCTGAGCTCCATTAATGGAACCCAAAATGAGGATCCAGGTTCTAGAAGTTGTTTTTTGACCTCCACATGTGTGCCCAGTTTACTTATAGCACATGCACATTTATCTACACAAATAATAAATAAATAAATAAATAAATAAATAAATGTAAAAGTTAATAAGAATGAGACTGTAATGTTACTTTATCGTGTATTTAAATTAGTCTTAAGATTTTTTTTTCTGGGCGGTGGTGGCACACGTCTTTAATCGCACCATTTGGCAGGCAGAGGCAGGTGAATTTTTAAGTTGTAGGCCAGCCTGGTCTACAGAGTGAGTTCCAGGACAGTCAGGGCTATACAGAAAAACCCTGTCTCGAAAAACAAAAAAAAGTAAAAGCAAACAAACAAAAAACCCCAACCAAACAAAAACCACCATCACCATCAACAAAAAGATTTCTTTTTATTTAGCTACAATCCATACAAAAAAATTTCAACTCATCTTGCAATAATTAGTAACAATGGAAGTTACTTTGCAAATATATAGATGTGCACAAGAAAAAGATCTTAATTTTTTCTAGCTTTTAAGAAAAAATATACAGGAATAGAAAATATTTAAAAATTTCAACATAAAAAAATTGTAAATGACAGTCATGGAGATCAAAATTTTCAACTCTGTATATATGTCAAAACCTTTACATTGATATATGTAAATATACATTAATATATGTCTGGTTTTGTAACACTCATAAAGTCAGGTATTAGACTGAATCTTCATATAGCAACTGAAATATATTTATTTTAACATAAAATAATTATAAATATTCATATTAAAATTCTGTTCTCCATTGACAGTACTGTAGCAATCCACCCTGTAACAATTGACCTTTATGACTGAGATTTCAACTGTTTTCCTTGGAGATTATTAACATCCACCACTTAAAGCATCCTTAATAGTCAGTGCTCTACTCAGGAAGTGGATGCAATTCATACAGTTCTTTAAAATTATCAGATGATATTCTGATATCAGATATTATCAGATGATATCCAGATTTAAGATCCCAAGGGTTTACATGGGCATCAGCTTGTATTAATTATATTTTTATTGCTGTGATGAGACACCATGACCAAGGTAATTCATAGAAGAGAAGCTTATCAAGGACTTATAGTTTCAAATGGTAAGTTACTGACCATCCTTGTCAGGAGCACAGCAGCAAGAAGGCAGGCATAGCACTACAGTAGGAGCTAAGAACCAAGAATGTTATTATTATTTTGAGATAATATATCTTGACAACTTGCAAGTGGCATTGACTTTGAAAAACTCAGAATCCAACCCCAGTTTCACATCTCTTTCAACAATGTTAATATCTCCTAATCTTTCTAAAATAAATTTGATGATTGGGGACCAAGTATGCAAGCATATGTTCCTGAGGGTTGGCATTCTCATTCAAACTAGCATAGAGTTCTCCCTCTGATTAATGTCTAACCCCTGGATCTAAAGTTAAATTTGTTAAATATTGAAAAAAATATTTAGTTTGGTGACTAAAGATTCCTTTTTGTACAGTGGAATTTTAGACACAAAGATCAAAGTTAATGTGGAAGAGATATGATATTTAGAAATTGAGAAATCTTAATCTCACATGATATTTATATTTACAACAAGAACTGGGAGATTAATGAAGCTTGCTTTAATCTTGCTTCTCTTTTCAGGCATTACTAACTCAATATTTCTGTTTCCATGAATGGATTTTACCTAGCCTAGTTTCATGGTTACCTCCCAAGTTCTTTCTAGTGTATCTTTGTTTAAGAGATGAAACAGAAATGGTTCCAATGTACCTTTTAACCTGGTGGAACTAAACAGGGTTGAGTATATTTAGGGTGAATAACAAATGGAGAATTATCTTTAGAATCCAATAGATACTGTTCATAATTGATCATACTTATATTTTGCTACAGATTCAGCTAAGAGATTATTCTTCAATGAAACAGGTTATACTACATTTTCTTTTGTTTTATAGTCTCATAATATTAATAATCTATACTATTGACAATATGCTAAAATGAAGAAATGATGTTCATAAGTATTTTGTGTCATGGTTTATGTCTCTTGCATTCTATTTCAGTTCTTTTCACTCAAGTTCTCACTAATATGAAGTTACACTTCTAATAGTACTTCTGCAATATCTTAAACTTAATTTTCTTGGTTCTCAACACAACTGTTGTAAGTTCGCTTATCCTTTATGCATGTTTTTATGTTTTCTCCTAAAATCTAAGCAACATTATGATGTTCTCTATATACCAATATTTGATAACTTATCATTTCTTGAGATATTGTCTTAAGTATTCCCCAAAGAGAACATGAACATTTTTAAATTTTCTAACAATAATGTTAGGTGATTTTGATTAGTGCTCACATGAATCTTGTCTTCTAGTCATATTACTTCTTCAAAAATATTGCATTATCATAAAAGACAACACAGCATATTGATAGACTCCAAAACCTGCAGGTTAGTTGTGTAAAGACATAAATGCCATTAGCACAAGTCTGGCTTTTATTATTGCTGATCCTTTATATGATAAGTCTTATCTACTTGAGCTGTTTGACATTTCCTCCCTTTGTTACACATATTCACTCATCCCTAGATTTATCTTAAATGTAACTTCTTTATCATGATTATCTCCATTCTTCCAGGATTTTAAACAGTGATCAAATCTTTATGATATCATTTCATCACCATGTAGAATTGTGACCTGTTGATGTACATTCTCTACCATTATGAGTTATTAGTCTACACTAGAGAGGCCAACTGGGTATTTATTAGCCTTAATACCCACCAGATTGCTTCATATACATGAATTTTTTTTACTAATTTCTCTCATTCTCTTTTCTCTTATCTAACTATCATCTATGTATCTATATATCTATCTATGTATTTATCTATGTATCTATCAATCTATCATCTATGGATCTATCAATCATCCATTGATTATCTACCTACCTACCTGTCTATATCTATCTGTCTGTCTGTCTATCTGTATATCTATTTGTCTATCATCTGTCTGTCTGTCTGATCTGTCTATCTGTCTGTCTATCTGTCTGTCTATCTGTCTGTCTATCTCTATCATCTATATATAGTTAAGAATATTTTCTTATAGCCCAGGAAACTTTGGATTCACCACCAGCAGAAGTGTGGCCTTGAAATTTTGATCCTCCTGCTTCTACCTCCAAAATACAAGGATGAAATGTATCAGCAAATGTCCTTGTGGTAGGGGATATGAGGTTGGAACCCAGGGTTTCATTCATACACTGTTTCAACTGATCTACAGTCACAGCTCACCCTCCTTTTGGGCATGTTTTCAGAATGATCAATGACTTTTGTTGTGCCATTCAAGTATAGTAATGCAAACTTATAAAAATGCTTAAAATACACCATGAAAAAAACAGCTCAGTAGAATATGCATCTAAGAGTCAGTCTCAAAAGTTGTAATAGCACTCTTATTACATGTGTTACATAATTTTTACAATGTATTATATAAACTATTTTTTTCTGTAATTTCACACTCCCTACAGAATCTCTTCTTTAAAGAAATTTAGTTAAGATCTTTCAGTGTTACATATGACCTTCCAGGAATGAAATCTACTTATCAGAGTGGACTGATGCACATAACGCTTCAATAACAGAAATTTCCTCAAATGCACATCTATGAAGGATACACTTTCCTTTCTTGAGATCTGATTTTTTTTTGTTCTAACAAATATTCACCATCCTTCCTTTTCCTCTCCAAAAGCTTCCTTCTTTTTCCTATAGTTTGTACATGAATGGGTTTCCATTTAACATTGGGTTCTTCACCATTATACTGTGTTATATTTAATGTTTTTATGTTTGGAAAGTTTTAATTGTGAATGAACTTATTGAATCAAATAAAATTGTTGATAGGAACATAAAATTTTCTCATGTCATCTGCTGGGAATGTTTAAGATATTAAAATAAATTATAAGTTATGAAATGTTCTTATGTAGACAACAACATTTTGTTGCTTATATTTTAGTGAATAAAACTGACACCAAGGACAGAATGGCATTGCTATAGCTATGTTGAGCTCTGAGAATATAGGGGATAATCCTATTAGAACATGTGAAGAACATGTTAGAACATGCCATTATCTGTGAAGTTCTCTAATCTTTTCAGGTCATTATCATCACTGATATAGGATAGCATTTTTTCTCAAGTTTACACTTAATTTATAAAATATTTTTTATATTTTCTGTGAGATAATTGAGCAATTGTATTAAAATTTACTGTACAAGCCATTTGTGTTTTTAAAAATGTAATCAATGATAACTGAAATTTTACACACAAACACATAAACCCCCAAATGATTTATTATTTAAAACAGAAATATATTCTTTATTAAGATATATACAGTGCTTTTGAAAGTTTTATTATGAGATATTCAGATCAAATTAAAAATGTACCATTAAATACTTATAGATTTTATTTTAAAAAATCACTATTTGGGATAGGGTCTATTACTTCTTCAATAAAGAACCTGCTGTGTAAGCTTAAGGATCTGAGAAGATCTAAACTGGGAACCTCATGTTGATGCATGAACAACAATGTCCAGCCAACTTATACTTAAGATTTTTTCAAATTCATTAACTATGCATAGGGGCAGCACAACTTCATAATTTTTTGCACCCCCCCCAAAAAAAGACCATGGAGAGGGTACACTGAAGAGTTCTGCATATAAAACTCACCAGATTAAATAAACACACATTTTAGTAGAATGCTTTGTAAAGTTAGACATGCATTTTAATAATGGCTCTTAGTGATTATTCATGAATGAATTATTAATTACCTTTCTAGACTAAAAATATCATTCCATGATTACAAAATAAAATTTCCCCAAAATGAACATATATATATATATATATATATATATATATATATATATATATATTCTCATCATTAGTAGAATCTGGTATAAAGTCAGTATTTGATCTTTTTGTAATTAAGGCTCAGTAATTTAGCACATTTTCATCTGACAAATGACAACATTCAATATTTCAATATTATGGATTATTATGGTATATAAAGAAAATATTATCTGATAATTATTTTGCAGTGATCCAGATAATGTAATTATGAATTAAGCTGTATTTGGCTTTGCATAAAAAAATCTGTGAAGTGTCAACAAGAAAAAAATATTTTCTTCAGAATTTCTCTAGAACTCACTAGTCACTAATTGTTCTAGATATCTGGGGTATTATTAAGACGTTCTGAGTTAAGACTGCAAAAATCCCTTTGTTTTCAGAGAAAGTATGTCAAATCATGGAAGAACTTGTTTTTAGTGGTATTGTTCAATGAAAAATAAATAAGGAATCCTGATGACTCTCATTCAAGTGTAAGGTAAGATATTTAAAGGTAACCATATTTCCCCCGCTTAAAGAAATCAAATCTTAACTACATAAAAATAATTATAAGAAAAATTCTTGGTATTTATTTTCTACGATTTTCTTGGGATCAAATAATTTCTTCAAGGAAAAAATGTATATATTTATGTTAAGTTTTTGGCTTTACTAGTCTTGGTATTCTGTTAAACTATAAAACAAAAAGGAATGTTCTAGCTGCCTTAATCATGGGCTTACAATAGAGAAAATATTCCTTGACTTGATAACAAAATACAACAAACAAATGGTTTGTGAGAGTGACCCATTTAGGTATTATATGGGAAAAGACTTAACTTGAAAGTTAAATTTAAGTGTCTTCTTAATGGTGTCCCATAAATGTAATGGGACAGGAAAGAGTATGTCACAGGAGGGCAAAAGATTGAATTTCCTGTATTACAATAGAAATGCCCTCGGCAAGGCAAGTCTTTCTACTTATATTTCTATTTTATGTAGAAGATTTTATATCTTCTCTCTAAGTCCTCAGGATCATAGATTCTTAGAACTTGAAGAATTCTAGAGAAAATAATATACCAAATACCTTAAGGACATAGTAGATAACTGGTCATCTTGCTTTTCAAAAGATTGTGACAATATCAAAAGACCTTGCAATATCAGGACATTCTCTTAGGAACAAAAATGAATTGGGTCAGATACTAGAAATACACTCCTCTGAATTTTTGTTACATATCAGAAATAAGTACATAAATACACAGTGTGGAAAATATTGCCAGAATTTTGCTCATAAGAGATTTTCAAGTAAGTTTCCTTGGAATGTGTAACGTTTACAGCTAGCGGCTTTTACACAGTGTATCTTGAAGGATAATTTGTTAATGATGCAACCAGGTATTTTTCTCATGTAACTCTGGAATATATCAAACTTGTAAATATACTTTTAGTTATTCAAATGTTTATATAGTTAAGGGTTATTATAAATTTTCATTATAATCTAAATCAACATACCCCTCATACTTAGTATTTTTCAGTAAGATTTTATAAAATAAGAGAATTTAGGGGTGAAATAGCTGATTCAAGAATGTGTTTTAAAAATAGTACCAATACTGAACCTCAAGTATTATAGTGACTATAACTTTAACTACATGAGTGATAAGCATTTAGGCCTTCACAGTGATTTTCCAGCCAACCATTTTGGCTAGGATTTTGACCAAATATCAGAAGAGTTTGTGTCACAGCTTGATAAAAATAAAAAGAGGCCAAAAAATGTGTCAAAAGTCTTATTGCTTTGAATAAGTGATTGGATTCTCAAGACCATTTTTAGGTTCATAAACTTGATGGAATCAAAATTTGATACTATTGAGAGGTAAAGAAGAGTGATAAGTACTAATACCTTTGGCTATAGGTTATTTTGGAATGAACTGAAAGCCCATAGATGTTCCCTAGCCTTCATCCTTTCTGCTTCTTGATTGCTGTGGTGTGAGTCATTATATTTCATCACCTAACCACTGCCATGATCATCTGCTCTATTGTGTATGACTGCACATAGCACAGCTGAGTGACATGGATCAAAACCTCTGAAACCACAGGCATAAAAAATTTCCCTCCTCATATGTTTATTTTTCAGAAATTTTGCCAGTTATCAAAGGCTATCAGGGTATTGTAACAATAAGCCAACACTTTTCAGAAATGTAGTTATTTGCTGAATTATACACTTATAATGAGTAACTAAAATGAGTTATTTTAATAAAATCATACAAATAATTTTAAACCAATAAGTGTATATTTAGTAATCAGACTGATGTGCAGAAAATGAGTATTGCAATTTAGTTATGTATTCAACTTTCTTCTTTTCTTACTCTATTCTATACACGCTCAGTCCCTACACTAAGTTCTAGAGGCTTGAGAGTTTTTTAAACTAAGATTCTATATGTTTTATATGTAACACTTTGTAAATAGATCATGTCATTCCTACAATTAATCAAAATAACCTTAAGACAATAGTTTAATAACCTAAATAAAATAAATCTGCTTATCCATGGTCAGTACAATATTTCTAGAAAATTCCTTCGCAGATTTCAGGTCTTTGCCATAGTAGATTGACAGCTTAGAGTAAAAACTATTTCTTTTTTATGCATGTAAACTTGACTTTGTACTGCTCAGTTCTGTGAAACAATACCACAAAAATTCCGCTTTAGTAGGTTGGTCATCACCTGTTGACAAGAAAAGGAAGGCATTTGCTTATTATTTGAGAAGAAAAGTCACCTTTTCTGGTGTTCTCAGAATATTTGCTGGTGTGAAATTATAAATGATCTATTTTCCTTTTCAAAAATATTTTATTTATACCTAAATACAACAGATTATTTAAAAAATTTTACTTTGCATACACTTTAAAGCAAATGCAATCTGTGAATTACATGTCTTCATAAAAGTTACTCTTGAAACCATTGAATACACATTTAAAATTAAGATTCAAGCAAAAAGTAAATAAATGCTTTATGATGCAGGTCATGTTTTTTTTTCTACAGCAGAAATATCTGCATTTCTTTAGTTGTTAGTTATTAATATTTCATTAATTTTCAAGCTAGAGCAAATTCCCCTTGAGATATCATTAATAAAATACCATCCAAATCAGTGAGATTATAGTCAAAATAGTCAAAGCATAGAGCCCATTTAATTACTGAGAACTTTTAAGACTGCTAAGCACTCACTTTAATTTAAAGAACCTAATAACCTGATGCTTTGATGATTACAAAGAGTCTTGTGCTTTCTCTGTTTTGTTGGTAATTTTAATTATTTCTCATCCTTTGCCTACTTAGTTGTACTCCTTTATTTGCCCTTTTAGAATAATAATGAGTAATTATATTATTACAGAATAATAAAACTCTGTGAGTAGAAATGGATCCACAAACATTTCTGAAGTAAATTTAAAAATAGACAAAATATAAATAGGTAGTATTAATATTAGTCCTTTCTTCCAAAGTTTCTGAATAGAGATATCAAAATACTGTTTTAGGAATTGATTAACAAATCAGTGATACTAAATTTTGCAAAAGGATTCAAGTTTCCTGAAATACCCAAATCTTCTATTCACTTGGACAGTACCAATGTGTCTCATTTAAAGCATTTTCCTGTCATAGGAACTGGTGATTTACAATTGCATGTCAAAGCAAGTTATAACCCTCCTGGAATACTCTTTCACACATGCACACTCATTGCTGTAGAGTGAATCCATTTCAAGAAGGCCAAGGCAGAAGAAGGAGATGACACATTTTTACTCCCATTTTAAATGTATGTTTACATGTTGTCCGTTTAGAAATTACTGAAGAGGTCATACAGAAGTTAAATGTTCTTATTCTTAGTTAATTTATTCTTTTCCCTTGTAAATATGTTGTGTTTCTAGATAAGTCTCAGGGGAATTGTGTTCTGACAAGGAACGAATACTATAAGTGGACAAATGGCAAATGCATTTACATGATGCATGATGGTTAAAAGCAGTGAACTATAACTATGAGCATGACATCATTGGGTATATCTACTAGCTGTTGGCAAGGAACAGGTATGCAGGCCACTTGGATGATGGAAGTGCTTTACATTTTCACTTACATATACATATATAATAATGTGATATTTAAAATAAAGACGGGTTCACTTACTTCTGTATAAGGTAAGTCAGTTTTGTAAATAGTGAGGTTTTATTCAACAATAATCTAAATACACTTAAAAGCTTAAATACAGGTAAACAATAATAACATTTTAGATATAATCTCTTATTTTCCCAGTTCATGTCTCACTTATCCCACGTCTATATGAATCAGTGTGTAGTGTAGTGTAGTGACACAAAGACTCGTAATGTATTTTGTTATATAATCACAAGTGATTAGTGTTGATCAATAGAGTGTTGATTGATATACTATGCACAGCTTTTAGAAAGAAAACAGTTGAGGAAGAGTGTGTAGCATTTGTCCTTCCTAATTATTTTGATAGAATTATGACTATGAGGGTCATATGGAATGCATCCAAATTTATGTACTGAAGATGGAGAAAAACCTAGGTAGAACTCTGGGGTTCCTATATTCACAGAGCAAAATTGGTTCTGAAGTCATCAATGTCAGATTTACTATTCCTACTGGAGAGATAAAATATATATTATTTGATTAATGCTACAACCAATTTAGTAACTTTTGTCACTAGGATATAAACAAGTAAATAAAATTAATTGAAAATTGTGGTCCTCTCCACTAACTTTTTTCATTCTATAGCAGTCATTCCTGCCATTGTCTTTTTTTTTCAAAGAAGAGATTTGATTGCAGCCCCTCCTCTATCAAACTTTTATTATTTTTCGTTCCAGAAAACATGCTAGTTTTCTATACATAAATGTCTAGTTTAACTGAAGAATCATGCTATAAAATTGCACTATCCATTTTTTAAATTTAAAACATCCACATTTTAAGACAAATACCTTATTTTGCAGCAAATAGATATCTGAAGACATTCATTCACTACAGCTTAGTGATTTCATTACTCCTAAATATTAAATAATAGATTTTCTGCATTGTAGTTTTCAAATTTACTAAATCTTTGACAATTAGAATATAAAACTATATTAAATTGTATTAGCAACTTTTTAAAAAAGCAAATTAAAATTTATATGATCCCATCATGTTCAGACAGTTATTAACTTAAATTATGAGGACAGTTGAGACTCAGAGCTCAGGATGAACTAGAGTTTCCAAATCTCATTCTGTCTCCTCCTCACTGTTCAGGAAGGTTCAGTTGCTTAACCTAAGAAAAGGAAGATGTAACAAAAGAACAAACCTAACAAGGAATGAAATGCTTTTATCATCACTGCTGGGTGATGAGCTGCTGTCTCAGAGCACTTGATAAATTAATTAAATGTAGTTAAGAATAGCATGTTCATGGAAAATATAAACACATGCAGATATAAAAAGCATACTTGTATCAAACCAAGAATCTGCTTTCTAAAACTTACATTAATAAATGATATGTGTATTGATGGTTTTCATGAGAAACATTAAATTGATAGAAATTTAGTGAATAATTTATTAATGACATAGAGATAGTCCCATTTCTACTTTAGAATGTAACCACAACCTTGTCTCATTCAATAAAAGAGAATGCAGAATTAATTTTTATTTCAACTTTTAAAATGTTGTTTATTGATTAATAAAGTTATTACTTTTACTTTGCATCACAAACAGCTATCCTTAGGGAGTAACAGCATTTCATATCTGATTAATATAGACATAATAAAATTAATGAAATTAAGGTCAATTTCAATAGGAACCAAATACAAACTTAATTTGAGCTCTAGGGCAAAGGAGAGAGAAGAGAGGGAGGTTGTGGGCTGGGGGGCTTGTGGAGGGGTTACTGGGAAGTGGGATATCATTTGAGATGTAAATGAATGGAGTTATTAATAAAATAATAATATTAATAGTAATAAGTGTTTTCTATAGTTTAATATTAAAATGGTTGTTACTGCTGTTTTACCAGATTGTGGCAAAACAGGTTCTCTCATGATCTTTATTAGGTCACATTAGGAAAACAGTCAAAAGGCCACATACAAAATTTACCATGTTTAGAATATGCATGACTCTTTGATGGTACATTTGGTCCTTCAAAATTTCGATTAATTAGGGGTCTGAGAGCATTGGACACTTTTGAAGAAGACCTGAATTCAATTTCCAGTTCTCATATTCATCTATAACATCTCACAGCAATATATAACTCAGTTCCAGGATACCTGAAACCTCTTTTGACCACTGTGGACATTGGGTAAACAATTATACACACACCTTAAGAACAAATTAATGTAAACATTTCTAGATTTTTATCTCAATTTAATGATATAAAACTCAAAGCTGACAATTGAACTTTGCAGTTCGTACTTGTAAAAATGAAAAATTATAAATAAGGTATGAATATATCTGCAAAGAATTGAATAATAATAAACCATATTTTTTATAATTCCATGCCATGTGATAATAGATGTTAGATACATTAACCTTTAAGCATTAAAACTTGAAGATTCAATTGTCCATAGTAGACTGTTAACTTAAAAAAAAATAGCTTTCATAGCACTATTGTTTGAATCTTTGTGTAGATTTACTTTTGAAGTCTAAGAAATTATTCCCAAAAATATCACAGAGTTGTTAAGAGTAGGGCATGGGAGTTTGTGAGTGGGAAGAGGACAAGGAGGAGGATTGTCACAAAGAGTTACATTTCCATTACATGTCACTATGCTGTGCTTTTACAACTAAGCAAAAACTCATATGCATTACAGACATAGCAGAAGCACTTTCATCACAATACAAAATGGGGCAAAGTACATCAGACTCTTAGAACAGTCTTTCCTTTTTGATCTTCCCTACTTAGTAGATCAATTCATCCTGAGGTGGCTTTTTACCAGAATTCTTATGCCTTTTGATAAAGAATAACATTATTCTTTATTCCCAAGTGTGTTATTCTTTCTAATTTTATATATCAACTATGTTTAATTACTTTTTTTTACAAAAAAAAACTCTATGCATATAAAATCACCATATCTATCTATCTATCTATCTATCTATCTATCTATCTGTCATCTATTTATCCATCTAGCTATCTTTCTAAACTGATTCCCTTAAGAAATGCATTCAGCACTAAGGCAACAGCATTATCATCTCACTGACGCATATTAGTAAAGTTGTGATCACAAGTGAGGCTACCTGGCACCAATTACAGCTTATAGTAGATACACCTTGGTACAAGTACTAATTAAAAAGACTGGCAGTAAATTCCAAATTAACCATTATACAACTTTCTATCACTACCTTCAATACCAAATTTATTATTTTGATTTCTATCCAAAGAAAATTGGAATCATCCTTTGCATTTCCCTAGTAAGAAAAATGTTAACTTCTTTAAAATTGAAGAAATTTAGATTTGATTTCCCTGATATACTGCATATATGTTGTATTAATAATAACTCTTAATTTCTGAAACTCTACAAATGAGGAGAAAATTTATTGTGAAAATATTAATTCAAATTCTGCACAGCAAATTAGAGAAAATAAGTTCTAAACAAAGACTCTCTTTATTCAGTCATTTCTGCCTATTGGTCTTACATTGTAGCTTCTATAATAACAAAATGCATTTTTTTGGCATGACAGGTGAGCTGATTTAATATCCTCGGTTATGTTCCACACCATTAGCTCTTTAATGCCATAGCAACAAAGGATAGACTCCTGATCTCTGAAAATCATACTTTCTTCTGCATTCATTTTCTTGGCTGTGTGAACTCATTTCTAAAACCATGAAGTGGGGTGATCTTTCCTTTCCACCATTTTTCTTTTTCTCTGTAGTGTTTAATATGTGTGAACTCTGATGCATGATATCCATGGCTATGCTTCCATTTGGATTTTTGGAAAATGTGGCTGAGAAATATACTCTCAAAATCTAATTTTTAGTTGCATTTTTGTTGTGTTTATCATTATGTTTCCATTTTCTAGCTTTGTTTTTTCTGTCTGTTCCAACCGCATGAGTCCTAAATCCTGATTATTATCCTAGAGTCTTCCTCCAAATGAATGAACTATTCAAGAAAATAACACTGAATAAGTCCTATAACAATATTTTCTAAAGCTTTATCTACAACATGAATCATGTTCCAACATCTGTAATATTTCACATGACTTATTATTGCTACTTTACCAAAGCATGAAGATTTCTCAGTACCATGACCAGATTCCACCTAGGAAAACAGTTATCTGTTCTTGGCCTGTCCAATATCACCCTTGTTCAATCAGCAGTTAATATCAATATATGACAATTTTTCAGTTCAGATAATTTGAAAATTAATCATAACTCTACATCTGACATTTTTTGTGGCAGGATACAAAGCCTGGACTATAAATAAAAGCATAATAGTTTAAAATAATGACATAATTATTATTCTATTTTTTTTCTGAAGAAAAGCATTCATTTGGAGAAAGAATCAAGGGGACAGATTAATTTTAATTTATAAATATTATTTTGGGTACTGAGTTAGATGCGTAGATATTTTATAAATGTTTAAGTTGATGTACTTTAAAATTTAATTATCTGTAATTAATACTTTAATAATGATCATTGTTATTTTTTTCTTTTGGAAGAGTTATGATGCAAACACTTTTAAATGTAATGATGCTGTAAAGATCTATTCTATTTCAATTTGGCTGAAATTACCAAAGACATCTTACTCTAGTTACTATTTTTTGTGAGAAATAAAAGAAACATTATTTTTATGTTTCACTGGAGAGAGGCTAAAAGGTTAACATTGCCTGTCCTATGTCTGCAGAAAAGTCAATAAATGAATCTTTGAGGTCCTCCCCAGACAACATGAATTTTTCAGGGATGGGGAGAAAATCTGTTTGGAAATTGTACCTATTAAGAAAACAGAATGAAGAATGTTGGAGATTCTATGAACAATCAATTGTAAAGGAGGATATCCTCATTCAAACTCTAGTTTCATTGTTTCCCTTTGCCTTTTGTGAAAGAAAGCAATACATTTGAGAATGTTTCTTTAAGAAATGCAGTTTAGACTCATGTATGAATAACAAGAACACATGCTCCACTATGTTCATAGCAGCCTTATTTATAATAGCCAGAAGCTGGAAACAACCCAGCTGCCCCTCAATGGAAGAATGGATACAGAAAATGTGGTACATATACACAACAGAATACTACGCAGAGATTAAAAACAATGACTTCACGAAACTCTCATGCAAATGGGTGGAACTAGAAAATATCATCCTGAGTGAGGTAACCCAGAAACAAAAGAACTCACAGGGTATGTACTCACTAATGAGTAGATACTAACCCAAAAGATCACAATGTATATGACACAACCTACAGACATATGGAATGTAGAAGTAATGAAAATCAGGAGGTGGATGCTTCAGTCCTGCACTTAGGGGGCAACAGAAACAGAAAGATTGTGGGAGATGGAAGAAGGGGACAATGGAGGGAGAAAGGAGGAGGAGGAAAGAAGGTTGGCAGTATCAGAATCTGGAGGAGAATTGAGAGAGGTACAGAGGGTCAGAAAATTGAATAAAAATAGGTAGCAGGGGGGATGAGGAACTGAGGATTTCCACTTGTGTGTGTCCCAGCACCAGAGAAATGTGAGGCTCCCAGGACCCCTGGTAGAGAGATGGAGTCACCTACCCATCTCAAAGTTTTTTCTAACCCAGAAATGTTTCTGTCTAAAGGAAGTACAGTGACAAAAATAGAACAGAGACTGAAGGAAAGGCCAACTGAGGAATGGCCCCACCTGAGGATACATCCTGTCTGCAGACACCAAACCCAACACTGTTGCCATGGTCAAGAGGCACTTGCGGACAGGAACCAAGTATGGCAGTCCATGGGACAGTTCAGCCAGCAACTGACCAATACAGACACAGATGCTTAGAGTCAACCATTAGGCTGATCTCAGGGAACCTAATGGGGTAGCTGGCAGAAGGACTCTAGGAGTGGAGTGGGATTGCAAACCCATTGGAAGAACAACATAGGCTGGTCTCACCACCCAGTTCTACCAGAGACTAGACCACCAACCAAGGAGTGTATTTAAAGAGATCTTTGCCTCCAGGTACACATGTAGCAGAAGATACCCTTGCCTGAGAGTAATGAGAGGGGAGGGCCTTGGTCCTGGAGAGGTTTGATGCCCCAGAGTAGGGGGATGCTGGAATGGTGGGGGAGGAGAGCGTGTGTAGGGGAGGAGGACTCTCATACAGGCAAAAGGAAGAGGGAAGCCAGATGTGGGATGCGGGGTGGATAGAGG
Organism: Grammomys surdaster; assembly: GCF_004785775.1. Taxonomy (NCBI): domain Eukaryota; kingdom Metazoa; phylum Chordata; class Mammalia; order Rodentia; family Muridae; genus Grammomys; species Grammomys surdaster. The sequence goes on from NW_021604613.1 coordinate 21,655,881, forward strand.
GGGTAACTGGGAAGTGGGATATTATTTGAGATGTAAATGAATGAAATGATTAATAAAATTAAAGAAAGTTTTTAAAAAACTCCCATCTCCCAATAGGACTCATGTATGAAACACATATATCACTGTTTTAGAAAAAACTTGAAAGAGACAAGGTATATGTCCGCTAAAAGATTATGATGGTGTTGAGAACTAGTTCATTAATTCATATAAATTGTTAATATGCTAAGTATTTAATCTAACCCAAGTAATGTGAATGTTATGCTTCAAGTTATATTTCAGTATATTTTTGGAAAAGGCAATGAAGTCATTTTAGATTATACTTTCCTGGGCATATATATTCTCTTTCCTCTTTTTAGGAATAGAAAATTCCCTCTTCAATGATATCTTCTATATTTTTTGCTTCTTTAGGTCTTATTAAAATATTAATTTTAATTAGACTTCTATCAATCATCTAAGTAATTGCAATTCAGATCCAACCACTAATCACTTTTGCGCTCTAATATTTCCTTACCTCTAACGTCTATATTGTCACCAAAACTCTCCACTAGAACTTTGGACCACTATTTTACTACAATGAACTTACTGCCAAGAATACACACACACACACACACTAGTAAAAGACACTAAAAGTGTTCATTGAAACAAAAATCAATGAGAAAGGGAATTTTGAAAATATTACATGTGTATTTTATTATCCTAAATAGAAATTTAAGAAGTTCCAAGTAAAAGGTAAATGTGCCCATTGATTATGCTTTTAAGGCTACAAATGTTAGAAGACATGGGAATAAAAATATTATCATAATCAGAGAAAAATATCAAGAGGAGTTTATAAGTTTATTGCAGCATTTCAGGAAAGGTTATGCTGCAATTAAATTTTATTAGGGCATAAAACCCATTGTGGGGAGACACTTCATACTAAATCTACGACCTCTAAACTTCATCTGCCTTTCTTCTCTATATTCACTCCTCAATCACACCACAGGACTATATAGCCACACAAACTGACTGTACCTGCCAAACTATGGCACTGAAGGTGGCTGAACTTTTATCTCACTCAAAATAAACATTATGAGTTGCCAAGTTGGTTCCATGGGGAAAGGCCCTTGTCTGATGATTTGAGTTCCAGCCCTGGAACCTGTATGGTAGAGAAAGAACTACTGCCCTACAGGTTGTCCTCTTCCTGTCACATGTTTGCTATGACATGTAAACAATGCAAATGATAATCATAGAAATGGATTTTTAGAAGATATTACAGTTGAATTAGACAACCTTGAATTTTGAAACTTTAAATCTCATTTCTTCTAATTCTAACATGTCTATGAACACTTTAACTGGGAACCAATTTGTTTTCTGGCTTCATATTTACTTTCCATATCATTGTTTCAGCTTTTTGCATTCCCTAATAGATTGTGATGTATCTTATACAAACGTACATCACTTTATTGTTCCTTGGACTATGACCACTTGGACTATGACCACTCTCCTAACCTAAGCTTCCTGTAACAATGGAAGTCTGCTACAATGGAAATCAAAAGGCAACAAAAAATATACTGCATCAACATTCATGAATGACCATGAATGAATTAGGAATTTAACAAAATCTCTCTCTCTAACACACACACGCATATGCATGTGTGCGTATGTATGTGTATTTGTATGTATATGTATTGTATGTATATGATGTATATATACATCTTATGATATATATATATCATAAGAAGGCAAGATAAGAGAAACAGCAGGAAAGAGCTCATTGTGGTGATTTTTTTAATATTTTTTCTTATTTTTATGCTTGTAATAATTAAAAATAGATGTATCCCTAAAAATGCTACACTTGATTGCCTACGTCTGCACCCCAGAAATCCAACAGTAGACTATATTACTAAGGGTAAAATTGTATTACATTATTTTCTTTGACATCATTTCAACTGACATGTTCAGCTCTTTTTTCAAATACTGTTTCACTACAAATCAATCCAATAACATTTCTTAAAATGCATATGTCTACCTCCCAAATTCTGCAACTTCTTAACATACTTCCAGAGTTGTTCTCTGTTTATTTTTCATTTATTGATTTAATTAGCTTGTTGATCCAGAAAGCTAATCTATTCATGGTATTTAATATCCACTCTGTATACTATTTATTGTTTTACTAATCTAAATATTCATGAGATCAATTATTTTAGTATTCTTTGTTCCTCGACATGGCCTAACCAACAGGAAAAGTAATGCTCAATGGAAATTTTTCATATAATTGATTTTCCATAAAATACTAGAGTTTCCTTTTTTATTTCCAATGTGTCTCCCTTACAATACTTTTCAATAGTTTACTTTAAGATTACTACAATCTCTTAACTAAATTCTATCTCCAGTGTTCCTCCAAGCCAACAAACTTTGTCAGTAATGATAGCATATGAAGTACAAATTTGATCAGGACATTAAAATTATAAAATTAGTATTATTTTATATTAATTTCACAAGGTTTACAATGTCTATTAACATCTTATTCAGTCTATTAAAGAAAATTAATACTTTAATATGTATATAAATGTATGAAATGTTCAAAATATATGAAAAATATATATGTAGATATAAATGGAAATTAAGATTTGAATATAAGAAATTTAAGGCTCAAGATTAGTGAAATCACTGCCACCAAAAGCCATAAACAGAAATGTTCAAACGAGAGAACTGCATTGTCTTTTAAGGATAGCGTTTTTTTAGTGTATATATGTATATATTAATATAAATTATAATATTTGCATAATTTATATCTACAAATAAATATATGCATAGTACCAATCCCAATGGAATAATCGTACATGCAATGCAATTTTTTGTTATTTTATTCTATTTTGTTCCATTTAGACAGGAGTAATTCACCAAATTCATTTTATAAACCACCGATGAGCTGTAACACAAAACTTGAAGAAAAGAAAATTACAAAAGTAGTTTCAGATTCTGGACATGACTGAGTAGACCTGAGTACTAATGACATTATTCAGTGAGAATTAACATAAGGAACAGATTCTGTAGAAGTCATATTGTATTAGAGAAAAGTAATACTAAACATAAATTGTACTTACAATTTGAAACAAGAAGAGGGAAGTCTATTTTAGATAAAGTTGAAGTGTAATATAATGTATCATGTAAGAAAAGATAAAGTAGCAATCGCTAGCATCCAATATGACTTCTTTCAAAATTAATTAATTAATACTAACCTTAGTAGACTAATTTCTGAGTTAGAAATTAAGGATGTGCATTATTATTATTTTGAAAGCATGAAGGACTAGAGGGCTTATTTGTTCATAGAAGAGAAAACTACCACAGCATGACAGACAAACTCACTTCTCTTCTCTGTCAAACCTAAATAGACTACATTGCCTAGTGTCCTGAATGATTAAGTGGGCTGAAGGAAGTATGGTTAGGACATTGCAAGTGGGGCAGAAATGACAACTGTGCTGGGATTCATTTTCTGTGGAATCCAACAGCCTCTTTCCAATGCTGACCACACAGTAATGCTCCTCTGATTCTCCCAGAACCACATGTTATTTTCCCATGGATATTTACACTTCAAGAAATAGATTTGAATAATATCTCTCCCCTTAATACATCATATCTGAAACTGTATATATGTCTCCATATTCTCCATTTCTCTGTTCCTTTTATATATGGAATAATTCCTTTGCATAATTTTCTACAGTGGTTATTAACTCTTCTGGATAGTGCTATATAGTCTTTTGAATTTCTTCTAATGGCTTAAAACATCTTTTTATTGATTCCTTGTGAGTTTCACTCCAGTTCCACTCATCTCCCTATCCCTTCATATCTGCCCTCCATAATTGCAACCTCTTCACCCCTAAACACACACCACAGGCACACGCACATGTATACGCACACACACACACAGAGGAAGGAGGGGGAGAGGGAGAGAGAGAGGGAGGGGGAGGGGGAGGGGGAGAGGGAGAGGGAGAGGGAGGGGGAGGGGAAGAGGAGGGGGAGGGGGAGACGGAAAGGGAGAGGGAGAGGGAGATCGCAAACAAATAAACAATAAATAAAAACAAACAAAACAAACCATAGAAAATAACTTGTCCAGTTAGCTGTAGTGTGTCAGTATATCCCCCAGTATACTCTTCTGTTCACAAATCTTCATTTGCGGATGTCTACTACAATGAGTCATAGGTTTGTGACATGGTCTCTGGCTTCTGTGACATCCTAGTGGTTACTCTGCTGTTGCTCTGTGTTATGGTGATCCAGCAGTTAAGGATTGGCAGGACCTCTCACATGCTCCTAACTGTTTAAGAATAATGTAGACTTGGGGGTGGGCCCAGCACTCCCTTATCAGCACCACCTCAGCTAGCTCTCCAGCACTGCTCCAGTTAGGCCACACAGTGCTGCCACTGCCACTGGCAGGATGTAGGGGCAGCTCTCCTGCTCCCATGTCCTTTGGCCAGCTCACCAGCACCCATGCCTACAGGACCAGCTCCACTGTGCTGACCAGTCTAGAGGTAAAGCCGACTAACACAAGTTAGTGCAGCCTGTGAGAGGCAGAGTTGCCTCTCTCTCTTGCATGACCATGAGGCCAGCTCTCCTGAGGACCACAGGTGGAGAGGGGAGAAGCAGGGGAGGGCACCTGACCCCCCCACCACACACACTCTATCTCATGGGTGAGGAAAGCCATGGCTTGTGTTGACAGTATTCGCCATTACAAGATGGTGCTGGCATCTGGTGTTCTTCTAAGTAAACAAGTAAACTGTATATGTGTTGTGTTGACAGCATTCGCCATTACAAGATGGTGCTGGCATCTGGTGTTCTTCTAAGTAAACAAGTAAACCGCGCATGTGCTATGGTAAAAAAGCGCCAAGTCACAGCCCATCCCGGGCGTTTTGGTGGGTAACGAGTAAGCAGCCAATCAGAAGTGAACACACCGCTCCAAGGGTATATAAACAGTGCCTTTTCTGGGCCCGGGGTCTTTCCTCTTTTTTATTTAGAATAAACGTTTACTACAAAAAAATCCTGGTGCTCGCGTGCGTTCTTGCTGATGAGACAATTACACGCGGGCCACAGCTGGTGCCGAAACCCGGGAAATTCACCATCGCAGGTGCCGAAGAGACCCTCTGCTCACAGAGTGGATTCAGAACTACAGACAAAAGTAAGCTCTGAGAGACATGTTTAGACTTGATCTATTTCGTCTCCCTCCCCAGTTGACAAGAACTCTAGAAGCTCTCGCTATTGTGCTAATGGCGTTTGTTCTCTTCCTTCTGGTTTTGCGAGATGAGAAATGCCACTCGGCTGTAGCGGCGGGCCAGAGAGTGCTAGACAGATTACAGGCCAACGGGTCAGAAACAGAACAACATAAGCACTTATGAGTTCAGAAAAAAAAGAGAACTCAGAAGACATGCCTAAAGAAACATACCCTTCCCAAGATGCTCAGTCCACAGAAGTGAGAGATAAGAAAAAATACGCCCTTGGGTGAATTGAACATGAAGGAAAGAGAAGCCTCCAAAAAAAATCTCTTTATCTGGTAAAGGAGCCAGAGGTTTTGGGGCTTAGTGGTTCTGAGACAGAGGAGCTAACTTCCTCTGAATGAGAAGATTTAGACAAAGAGACAGTCCACTATGAAGAAGAAAGATGCCAGCCAGATGAACGGTTGCCGCCACGAAATCAAAAAAAAAAAAAAAAAAACGAGAGATAAAAGCCACATGGCCTCTCGGCCTGTCGCGCCCTCCCAACCTAATGTTCCCGACACACTTCCGCCTTATGTGGACAAGTGCTGCTCAGACTCCTTCCTTTCAAAAGAAGACAAAAGGAAGATGTTACAAGCCTTTCCAATATTTGAAGACACGGGGAGAGGCCGTGTTCACACACCTGTAGAGTATGCCTCTATCAAAGAACTTACTGAATCGGTTAACAAATATAGAGTTGATGCTAATTTTACAGTTATACAACTTGAGAGATTTGCCACTATGACAATGACTCCGAATGATTGACAAAACACAGTAAAAACTGCTCTCCCTAATATGAGACAGTATATACAATAGAAAACTTTATGAAATGGTGCTTCTCAAACACAGACAAGGGCCAACGCTAATGCAGAAGACAACCAGAGACAATAGACTTTCAAATTATTAACAAGACAAAGACAGTATGTTGCCGACCAGACAAACTATGATTAGAAAACATATGGCCAGATCTCTGCCGCCGCTATTAAGACATAAAAGGCCCTCTCAAAGAAGGGCGAGGCTAGAGAAAATTTAACAAAAATATTACAAGCCCCCCAAGAGCCCTTCTCAGACTTTGTTGCTAGAATGACAGAAACAACAGACAAGAATTTTAGAGACCCAGAACAAGTCAAGCCATTGATCGAACAATTAATATATGAAAATGCCTCACCAAAATACAAGACAGTTATTACCCCTAGAAGAAACAAAGGGCTGACAGATTGGATAAGGGTCTGCCAAAGACTTAGAGGCCCACTGACTAACACTGGCCTGACAACAACTATCCTACAGGGCCAGAGCCGCTCAAGTCCTGGCGGCCGTATAAATATGCTATAACTGTGACAAACCGGGTCATTTAAAACCAAAATGTCGTACTCCTATACAAAAGAGAACCCCTGGGCTATATACTAAATACAAGAAGAGATATCATTGGGCAAATGAATGTCGCTCGGTTAGAGACATTCAAAGAAAGATTATTCAACATGATCTCTCCCCAACAAGAGGAGATGAAGACATTCCAAAAAACGGATATCAGGGCCCCAGGTCTTAGGGCCCCAAAAAATATGAAACACAAGCCTACAACCGGGAGACACCTCTAGCTACAGAGCTACAAGAGATTCCACAGGGTTAGACCTCCGTTCTACCTCCCAATTCTTACTAATACCACATGAAGACGTACAATCTATCCCAGTTGATTTTAAAGGTCCCCTGCCTGAGAGAAGTGTCGGCCTTATTCTAGGCCGCTCCTTTCTTACCTTGAAGAGACTTGTGGTTCATCCTGGTGTAATAGACCAAAATTATACAGGGGAACTTCAAGTTCTCTGTTCTTGTCCACAAGACATATTTTGCATCTCCCCTGGAGATAAGATTGCTCAGTTGGTTATTCTTCCAAGTTTACATAATTGTTTCCCATCCACCGGGGTGCCTAGAGGCTTCAATGGGTTTGGTTCTTCAGGAACTGACTTTGCTCATTTGTTAGTGGATCTCAAAACTAGACCCACTCTACAATTAACATTAGAAGGGAAGAGTTTTACAGGGATTTTAGACACAGGAGCTAATAAAAGTATTATTTCCTCCAACTGGTGGCCTAAGACATGGCCTGTTACACAATCATCCCACTCCTTACAAGGGTTGGGATATGAGGCCAACCCTGCAGTCAGTTCACGCTCCTTGACTTGGAAGATGCCAGAGGATCAGACAGGAAGCTTTATACCTTATGTGCTTCCTCTTCCCGTTAACCTCTGGGGAAGAGACATTTTACAAGTCCTGAGACTGACACTAACTAATGAGTACTCTCAACAAGCTATTGATATTATGAAAAAGATGAGATATAAAGAAAGAAAAGGCCTTGGCAGAAAAGAACAAGGAAGGTTAAACCCAATTTCACAAGAAAGTAATACAGGAAGACAAGGTCTGGGTTTTCCCTAGTTGCCATTGAGGGCTCTATGCCCATATTCTGGCTTACAGAGGAAGCCGTGTGGGTTCCTCAGTGGCCCCTATCCTCTGAGAAATTGGAAGCTGCTACAAGGCTGATTGAGGAACAAGCACAGCTTGGTCATTTAGAACCTTCTACTTCTTAGAATACCCCTATTTTTGTTATTAGAAAGAAATCAGAAAAATGGAGACTTCTCCATGACCTAAGGGCCATTAATAGACAGATGCGGCTATTTGGCTCAGTGCAACAAGGCCTACTTCTGCTCTCTGCTTTACCTAAGCAGTGGAGGATAATTATAGACATTAAAGATTGCTTTTTCTCCATTCCCCTACACCCACAAGATAGACAAAGATTTACATTCACCTTACCTGCTGTTAACCACCTTGAACCTGATAAGAGATATCATTGGAAAGTTTTGCCTCAAGACATGGCCAATAGTCCCACCATGTGTCAGCTGTATGTACAAATGGCCCTTGAACCCGTTAGGAAACAATTTCCTTCTCTGCTCTCGATTCATTTTATGGATGGTATTTTAATATGCCATAAAAAGTTGACCATTTTGCAGAACTCATATCCTTTATTAATTGCTACATTAAGACAGCGGGGGCTGCATATTGCCACAGAGAAGGTTCAAATTTCAGAAATTGGTTCCTTTTTAGGGACAGTTATTTATCCTGAGAAAATAGTTCCTCAAAAATTAGAAATTCGCAGAGATCATTTGCATACCTTAAATGATTTTCAAAAGTTATTAGGTGATATAAATTGGCTAAGACCATTTTTGAAAATTCCCTCTGCTGAATTAAAAGCTTTGTTTGACATTTTGGAAGGAGATTCTCATATTTCCTCGCCAAGAGCACTAACACCGGCTGCAAGCCGTGCTCTGCAAATGGTAGAGGATGCTTTACAAGAGGCCCAGCTAAAACGTATTGATGCCAACAAAACCTTTAATTTGTGTGTCTTTAAAACCAGATATTTACCAACTGTTGTGTTATGGCAGAATGGGCCCTTATTATGGATTCATCCTAATACATCTCCTACAAAGATTATTGAATGATATCCAGATACAGTTGCTCAGCTTGCCCTTCGGGAGATTAAAAGCAGCTATTACTCATTTTAGAAGAGAGCCTAATGTTTTGATAGTACCTTACACTGCACATCAGGTTCAAATATTAACTGCTACCTCTGATGTTTGGGCCGTGTTGGTCACCTCCTTTAATGGTCAAATAGATAATCACTATCCTAAACATCCCATTCTACAATTTGCCTTAACGCAAGCTATTGTATTTCCACATAGCTTATCTCGGAAACTGCTCCCAAGTGGAGAGGTTGTTTACACAGATGGGTCAAAAACAGGTGTGGGTGCCTATGTAGTTGATAATAAAGTCACTGCCAAACAATACCATGAGACCTCACCTCAAGTTGTGGAATGCTTGGTAGTATTAGAGGTTCTTGAAACCTTTCCAGGCCCTTTAAATATTGTTTCAGATTCCTTTTATGTAATAAATACAGTTAAAACCTTAGAAGTGGCTGGGCTAATTAGACCATCTAGTAGACTTGTCTAAGTTTTTCAGAAGATTCAATTTGCCTTAGTTAATAGGAGATTCCCGGTTTTTATTACACATATTAGGGCTCACTCGGGTCTACCAGGTCCAATGTCTCATGGGAATGACCTAACGGATCGAGCCACAAAATTGGTTGCTATCGCCCTATCCTCAAAATTAGATTTGGCCAAAGATTTTCATAAAAAATTTCATGTGACAACAGAGACGTTATGTCGTCGGTTTGATATAACTAGAAAGGAAGCTAGAGATATAGTTACTCAATGTCAGAATTGCTGTCAATTTTTACCAGTGCCTCATGTTGGAATTAATCCACGAAGAATTTGGCCACTACAGATTTGACAAATGGATGTTACTCACATCCCAACTTTTGACAAATTACAATATTTACATGTTTCCATTGACACTTGTTCCGGAATTATATTTACTTCTCCATTGGCTGGAGAAAAGGCAATACATGTTATCCAACATTTCCTTGAGGCATGGAGTGCCTGGGAGAAGCCTAAAATTCTTAAAACGGACAATGGGCCAGCTTACACTTCTCAAATGTTTGGACAATTTTGTTGCCAAATGGAGGTGACCCATCTCATGGGTCTCCCTTATAACCCTCAAGGACAAGACATTATAGAACGGGCTCATCACACTCTTAAGTCTTATCTAATAAAACAAAAAGGAGAAGTTGAGGAGGCTCTACCCTCAGTGCCACGAGTCACCGTTTCTATAGCACTTTTTACCCTCAAATTTTTAAATCTAGACAGTGAAGGCCACACGGCAGCTGACCGTCATTGCTTAGAGCCTGACAGGCCAAAAGAGATGGTCAAATAGAAGGATGTCTTGACCGGACAATGGAAAGGCCCGGATCCTATTTTAATAAGAGCCAGGGGAGCGGTTTGTGTTTTTCCACAGGAAGAACACAACCTGTTTTGGCTCCCAGAGCTACTGATGCGATGACTCGCGATATTAGAAGATGACACCCAGACAGACCCTCCAAACTCTGATGACAGCCCTCGTGCTGATCCAAGAGATACAGGTTCCTAGTATATCAGGGGAACAATGATGGGCCATATTATCTGCCTTTCCAAAACCCATACCAGTCAGACATAATGTAGCTAATCTGTCCAAAAAATTGTCTCAATATCTTACAGGAAATTGGTCAGAAAACTTCAATGAGACACTCAAAAAATTGAGAGCGGCTGTGGTGGCCATCAACTCGACGCACGTGGATCTGTCCCTGACTGAGGGACTCTCCTCCTGGATCTCTTCAGCTTTCTCTTTCTTTAAAAAGTGGGTGGGAGTAGGCCTGTTTGGTACGCCCTATGTTGCAGATTAGTGTTCATGCTATGGTTGGTTTGCAAGCTCAGAGCTCAACAAAAACGTGACAAGGTTGTTATTACCCAAACACTTACAGCCCTAGAACAAGGCTCATCTCCTGAAATTTGGTTATCCATGATTAAAGAAATAGCCAGTAGACAGATTCCTCAGCCGTTACACCCCAAGGGATTTGCCCATTGCACTGGGTCGGTGAGGAGTCTTGGCCCTGCTGGTCCTTGTCTGTGTAGCTGTGGTACCTGAATTTGAGGCAAACAGCCCTTACACCCCTGAGAAATGGCTCTATTACACAGGGACGGGTGTTTACATCTCTCTCTGTTTCCCCTAGCCCTTGCACCCAGAGGACTTGTTTCCATTGCACCTGGTAGGGTAAGGGAGATTGTCTTAAACTATCAGTCCTTGATCGTTTATTCCCCCAAGATGGAATTTGCTTGATCGGGCTTGAGTTTGAGTCATGATTGGTACCACACTAGACAGGCCAAGACAGCTCCATCTTTTCATCTCCAGGACAGCTGCCATTGGTCCCAACGACGGGAATAGGTTGATGCCATATGCCAGAGGTGCACCATGAGCTGTGAGTTTACCCCATGACGGACATTGCGAGAGGCCACAACTTGGGGCACACATTCTGAGAATGCCAGGTGTGGGTGCGCGACCCTCGTAGCCTAAGACAGAGAGCTCACCATTCTTTGGTGCTGGCTATAGAAGAACATCAACTAGCCTAAGACACGAGACATTGGCCAGTGCCTGTGATTCTTAATTAAAACAAAAAGGGAGAGATGTGGAAAGCCGCGGCTTGTGCTGACAGCATTCGCCATTACAAGATGGCGCTGGCATCTGGTGCTCCTCCAAGTAAACAAGTAAACTGCACATGTGTTGTGCTGACAGCATTCGCCATTTCAAGATGGCGCTGGCATCCGGTGCTCCTCCAAGTAAGCAAGTAAACCGCGCATTGCTATGGTAAAAAAGCGCCAAGTCACAGCCCATCCCGGGCGTTTTGGCGGGTAACGAGTAAGCAGCCAATCAGAAGTGAACACACCGCTCCAAGGGTATGTAAACAGTGCCTTTTCCGGGCCCGGGGTCTTTCCTCTTTTTCATTTAGAATAAACGTTTACTACAAAAAAATCCTGGTGCCCACGTGCGTTCTTGCTGACGAGACAATTACACGTGGGCCACACATGGGAGATGAGAGACAAGTATTCTCATGATCTCACCCTCAGGGTCCCAGCTGACCTGTGCTGCCTCCCCCAGGGCCAGCTCTACTGTGCTGCCTAGGTGATGTGCTGATGTGTAGGGCATTCTCTCCAGAGCTAACTGTTTTTGTTTTTCTGTTTGTTTGTTTGTTTGTTTGTTCTAATTCTTGACAGATAGAAGTGACTTTCCAGAGCAAAATTACTACATGAGTCTGTTGTGTCTTTCATTCTGCTTTCACCATTGATTTTTCCAAGAACAGTTAGTTGTTCTGTTTCTCTTGTTCATTCTCCTTGTAGTTAAAAAACAAAACCCAACAAAGATGTTCTTGGTATTCAGGCCCATTCCACTGGGCACTCATTTAATCTGCTTTCCTCTCCTGGCATCCTCTCTTCACTAATGGTGTATCTCAGTTTAGCCACTGGGACCTCCTTCTCTTCCTTTATGTACAGTCACAACCTATATGCTCTGCACAAGCTCATAAGGTTTTAGGACTAGGTAACTTGTATTCTAATGATATGCAAAGTTTCATTTGAATGTGAGAACAACTTCCAAAGAGAACAAATTCCTTTCAACTCAACAGCTTTCTGAGGCTTATCAAGCCGGACACTGACTCCTCATTGTCTTCTCTACTAGAGATCTATAGCCATCCTGAATCTTGGAATACAGTTGTGTTCCACTTTTTCCCCACACCACATCTGTTCTCTCAGCAAATGCTTTCCACTCAATACACACGAACAGTTCAGTTTCAAAGGTACATCCAGGGCTCTTGTTCTTGTCAGAAATACCCTTGTGCCTCCTCACTTGTTTTGAACTTCAGATGGCTTATCATTATCTTTCTTTCTCCTCCAAGAGTCCGTTATCCACACAGCAGCCAATGATGCTTTGTTAAGTATTTTATTTTTGAGGTTAATTTCATAATGACATGTCTCAAGTGGTTCTTTTCAAAATGAAAAGTGAATATTATTGCATTTCTGATATATTTGTTTAAATTCATATATTTGTATATATGTAAATGCAGATATATATTCAATTTTATAATTTTTCAAAGTATGGAAAAAGAATGCAGTAATTCTCTACTTCTTGAAAAGAGCTATGGACTTGAATATTCTTTCCAATTTTTTTTGAGATCTTTTTAACATGAACAACATGGCAGCAATAACTTGTTAGCATTACAATTTCAAGGTAGCCTTTATATCTATTAATTTGTCCTTGTATACAGAGTATACATAATTTTCTTCTTTATTCAGATTGCCAGCCTGCTAGAATATTGCTTTGGATTGAAGAATACTTTCAGTAATCATTCTTCACTAGTATATACTTCATATGCAACAATTATGTTAATAATGTAAAACTTGTAGTAAATAGTGAGCTGCAAAATATATTTTATGCTGAACAAACATTTTTCCGTGTTTGAGGTTGCTGTATTATGAAAAATCATATATTTGCTCTAATAAAGCAAAGTAAGAACCTAAATAAACATATTCACTCATAGTTTTACAGTGTGCTCTGTTATAGTCTTAGATACAAATGTATACCTACAAATGTTTCAATCAAATTTATATTCTTTCATGAAAGAAGGCCATAATTGTTTCATGTTAGAATGTTACAAAATGAGTTATTTAAGGATACTAGAGATTCACAGGTATTTAGGTAGACCAGAATATAATATAAGTACAATATTTACCTTTGTTTTGCTTCTAATGATCTCTAACTCAAGAACACAAGGCATTATATAATCTTAAAATCCAGGGTTAGATATTACTTATATTTTGAAAAATGAAAATTATAAACAAAGAAGTATAAAGACAAAATGGTATTTTTTCTTCAAATTAAACACAAGTGGGTTCTCTTTTTGCTACTGTGCCACCCTAAAGAGAAATGAATTAAATGTTTCCCTTTACTTGTGGGACTCAGAGGGCTCTTTAAAATACCCTGCTTGTGTTCTATTGAAAGATAGAAAGAGATAGAATCTGTGGGAAGTGGGGAGGTGGAGAGGATCTGAGAGGAGAAGGAAAAGGTGATACAGTTATCAGTATACAATCTGTAAGAAAAAATTCCATTTCTAATAAATGGAAAAAATGCAAAAAAAATGCATCAACACAGCATTATCTTCTCCTTTGAACCACGTAAAATTTTACTTTCAGCCAAATTTAGACTTTGATTTATGACATAAGATATTTATACATATTTCAAGTGTATGACAATCCAGCACATACTGAAAATGTATGATTATAAATATGCTGTTTAAAACTTTTCTCTTTTCACTTTCCTCTTACATTTAGCAAATTTTGCTTCCACATTTCCTTTATTGTGCAGTCAGATTTTTATTCCTCTGTTCTCTCCCTCTTCCTAACGTTTCTTCATTCTCCCATGTCCCCTTCCTTTATCCCATGGATTTACTATTTTCATTGCTACCCTAAATTACACTTAGTTTTATGTCTAACTCTGTGTTACTTCTGTTATTTCTTCATATTATCTCTGGTGGTACTGTATTGACTTTATAAACTTCCAGTGTATTTTCAAAAATATAGCATTGTCTATATTTTACTCATTATTCAATATACCTTTATAAGTATAACTCATACAGAAATGTTTAATGAATTGCCAGTGGCTTGTAAATGTCTCATAATATTGATGTGACAAACTTTATTTCTACTCTCCTTTATACAAATTAAATCATTACATTTTAAAACAAATTAAATTATTGTTTTGTTAATGTAATGTTTTTGACCATCTCATTTCTGAAGTAAAGTTTCATCTGGTATAGTATAATCATACATTAATAAGAAACTGCAAAAAGAGGATAACAAATCACTAGCTTAAACCTGCTATACCCTCAGTGTTTCCCTTATGGACAGAGATATCAGCCATTACCTGGAGTTCAATGCCAAAACTGAAAGCAGAGAGGCCCAGTGGATACAAATCTTCCTCCACTGTCTGGACATTATAAATGTAAGTTGCTATGTATCTGACAAAAGTAATCTGTACAGAAGTATTTCTAAAGCTCTTTACCTGACATCTATTCAAAGGGCATTTCCTATACTTAAATTGAAATGACCACAGACATTTTCTAAGCCTTTCATGGCATAGTGACTTTAAATCCATTACTTGCTTTAAAAAGAAAATATACTAGTAGACTCTGTTGTAATCTGAAAAGTAAGCAGCTACCCAGCATTCTAGGGATCATTAAATAAAAACATAAGAAGAAAAGAGAATCCATAGCTGGTTTATGTTTCTCTTTTAACAGGAGTAGAATTGCTAAAGACTTTTGTTGTGGTAACGTCCAGTAGTCAGTCACTTGTGTCCAACTGGCATTCCAGTCATTGGAGGTATGTGACCTACTGACCTTAGAGTACAGCAGTTCACAGCTATATTTATAGAACAGTATTACCCTAACTCTCTAGTTTGCCTGTCCCACATGTTAGTTGCATTTCTTTTAACTTTTTGTTATTGGATATTTTATTTTCTTACATTTCAGATGTTATCCCCTTTCCCCATACCCCCTCCCCCCGCAGAAACCCCCTATCCCATCCCCCATCCTCCTGCTTTTATGAGGATATATCCACACCCACCTACCCACTCCCAAAATCTCGCCCTCAAATTCTCCTATACTGGGGCACCCAGCCTTCACAGAACCAAGAATCTCCTCTCTTACCTATGCCTGACAAAGCCATTCTCTCCTGCATATACAGCTGGAGTCATGGGTCCCTCCCTGTGTGCTCCCAGGCTGGTAGTTTAGACCCTGGGAGCTAGAGTTGGTTGTTACTGTTGCTCTCCCCATGAGGCTGCAAACCCTTTCAGCTCCTTCAGTCTTCTCTCTAACTCCGTTGATTAGTTCAATGGTTAGCTGCAAGCATCTACCTCTGTATACACCAGGTTCTGGCAAAATATCTCAGGAGACAGATTTATCAGGCTCTTGTCAGCATGCACTTTCTGGCATCCACTATAGCATCTGCCTTTGGTAACTGCACCTGGGATGGATACCTAGGTGGGGGAGTCTCCAGACGGCCCCACCTTCAGTATCTGCTCTATACTTTGTCTCCGTATTTGCTCCTAACGAAGTACCCACATTTTGGTCTTCCTTCTTCATGAGCTTCATGTGGTCTGTGAATTGTGTCTTGGATATTGCAAGCTTTTTAGCTAATACCCGCTAGTTAGTGAGTGTATACCATGTGTGTTCTTTTGTGATTGTGTTACCTCACTCAGGATGATATTTTCTAGTTCCATCCATTTCCCTAAGAATTTCATGAATTCGTTGTTTTTAACAACTGAGTAATACTCCATTGTGTAAATGTATGACAATTTCTGTATCCATTCTAACCACTGTCAGTCCACTAGTGATATGTCATCCACATAAACCTTCAATAATGTCATTTTCAGAATTTGAAAAGTGGATTAAGGTCTAGTGTGTTTGTTCATGACTTTTGCTTACCAATTACGAGAATTATAAACACAAAGCATTTATTCTTCCATATTTAAAAGTCTTCTTGTTGTTAAAAAGACTGTAGAATCCATGTTTTAAGTTTTCTGAAGCTATTTTTACTTTTCCTACTTCAAAGATAACATTAGAGCCTTAGAAAAGTAGGATTTATTATATTTCAGTTTCAAAATTATCTTTTAAGTTCAGATAATGCATCTTTCAGTAATATTTTCCATCACATTTACTGTGTCTTTCTAATAACAGCTGACGTAAAGAGCACGTTAACCGACATCATGAAGCTAATTCCTAAGCAATTGCAGAATTTCAAAATTATGTTTTCTTGCCCGATAGACCTATCAAATTATATGGCTTTGCTTTTTGCATTATCCAATTTGCCAAATTATTCATATTATTGTTTATGTCAGTTGTAGTAGTTTATAAGAGAGTGACCAACTATTTTCTAATTTGACTTAAGGCCCACTCCACAAGAAGCAAGCCATTCCTGATAATGCCTGGGTAACCAAGTATCAGAGAGTACATAGCCTAAGGACCTAGGGTAAAACCAAATATTACTGCCTAGCAATAAAATTACTTTTTATGACATTTTGCTATAGTCATAGCTCAGTGCATTCCTTAGCCATCATCAGAGAAGCTTCCTTCTGCAAGAGATGGAAACATATAGATTCATGGACAAAAATTATGCAGACAGTGAAATACTTTAGAACACTCAACACCCAATGGGTTGTCTCTATCAAATCCCTCCATTTAGAACTCAGGAAACCTCAAGGAAGAGAATCCAGGAAGAGCCAGAGAGAATAGAGGACACCAAGGAAACAAAGCCCTCTAAATCAACGTGATCAAAGCTCATATGAAGACACAGAGACTGAAACAGTGTGCACAGAGCCTGCAAGGGTCTGCAACAGGTTCCTCTGCATATATATTATGACTTCAGTATAGTGTCTTCGTGAGACTCTGAGTGTGAGAACATGGGGTCTCTGACTCCGGTGACCTGTTTTAGAATAAATTTTAAAGAAGGATCTAAAACTAGATCTCTTTATTGCTGTAGTACTTCAGTAAATCATAACCAGAGGAAACCAACTATTGTCAATCAAGTATGTTCATCTTGATTGAAAAGTCAAAGTTTATACTTTTGGTAAAAGCTTACTAAAATTGGAGTACAGTTAAAATGAGCTTAATAAAAGTGGAGAAATTACACTTAATTTCAAGTAAGCTTGTCTTGCTGTCCTGTTGCAACCGAATCCACTTTCCACACTACTGCTTCATGAGCACATGAGTTGTTTTACACCTGTTATCACAGAAACGCTAGCCTTGCACATGTTAAGCCAAGGCCTCAGATCCTCATCACATGCAGTGTTCCAAATATAAACACCCATGAGAGTCCTCAACTGTAAAGTGATCCTACTTAAAAATGAGAACTTCAAAAAAGTAAATGGCTCTTTTATTCTCAGCTAGAAATTCTCCTCATGTTAGCTGGGGTTTCTGAGAACAGCAACACACAACACAGTTGTCCTCGTCGCTTAAAATAGCGCAGATCGAACATTTAATCTTTCTGTTGCCCACTTAGAATCTAAAACTAAATGCTAGTTTTTGATTAACACACACACACACACACACACACACACACAGAGAGAGAGAGAGAGAGAGAGAGAGAGAGAGAGAGAGAGAGAGAGAGAGAGCGAGCGAGCGAGCTTAATCAGTTTGAAGTCCTCATAATGTAATACAAATCATATGAAAGCACAAGAAAATCCTTTTTACAGTGAGAAACCTAGTAGTAGGTATTGAAAAGAAGAATATCAGATTGGTCAAATAAAAAAAAAATAACATTGCATCAAAAATATATCCTTTCAAAGTAACTCTGTTTTAATTAGTTACTTTAGAAAAGGATTTAGAAAGCATTTTATTAAGGGATAATTATATTTTTAATTCTGGTGCTATATTTAGCCACTTACTGAGGCTCAGTAGAGGACATGAACTCAGCCCTTAGAATAACAGTGGCTTCTCAAGACTTGTCACATGCTCACTATTTGTAAGTAACCTTCTTTATTTACTAGATACAAGCAGTGCCTCCTCTCATACACATAAATACTCGTCTGCTGAAATTAGGTCAGCAGGGTGCTCTACACACAGAGGAAAATCATGAGTTTATTGTCTTCTTCCATTACATATTAGAAATTAAATGGAGGGGTATTTTCAAGACATAATCTCAGATACAAACTGGAATGGCTGCATAATTAACATACTTTATCCTTAGCAAGTTCCTTTTTAGCATATTTACCATGTTTAGAATGAAAAAAGCCACATATTGAAATCAATGAGCTCAGTTTGATTGCATATGTTTCTACAAAATAACATGTTTCATCCTGAAATCAATTTGGATTAGTTGCTGTCTCATCTAGACAAGCATGTGCATCTGATGATGAGAGCAGCAAATCATCTTCTAACAGAGTAGAAGGGCTATGCTTTTTCTTTCCTAATTCCAGAGAACATGCTTTATTTTCTTACTGCTAGTGTTGTAACCTTTGGTATGTCCCTTATCTATCATGAAACTTCTGTGCTGGCTTTTGTTGCCCTTTAATATAGAGATCGCATTCAGTGAATACAGTGTGTGTGTGTGTGTTTTCTGTGTCTGTGTGTGATATAGACAAGATTGTCAGGTAAAAGAATTCATCAGCTCCCTTATGGCAGCATGGCAACTGTGTGGCACTTCTCTGTGTGCACATGCTGATCCTGGCAAGAACAGCCAGAGACCTCCTTCTTGAACCATCAGAAGTCACCTGAAGGAGTGCTCCAAATGCCTTTCTGCAAGCATCATCCACTTGGGAAAACTTCTCCTCTGCTGACTAATGAAGAATAACTCTGCTGTGACTGTGCTTACTGCCACTGCCGTCTCATACCTCACGCATGGTTGTCCCATTTCCAGATACCATCTGTAGCATTTTCCAATACCATCAACTCGAAAGCTGAGACACCACATAGAACTGAAGTATTTACTACTGTGTACACATCTGGCACTTTCGGAATTGTTGAAGGAAGTTGACAGTCTAATAATGTTTTCCTGCTTTTTATCATCCTTGATATTAAAACTCCAATTGACATTGGCACTAGCTAATGTAAAAATCATGGGAGAGAAAATGGGGGGGGACTTTGCTTTTATAACAACATTACAGCTAGAGCACACAATTTATTGTATTTCTCTCATTTGATTTTTACAAATGTGAATTTTTGAACAAGTTCGTATAGGTATAAATCAGTGTTTGGTTCTGTTATATTTAATCGCTTTTCAAACATTTTGGGGGTTCACTATAATGTATGTGTGTGAGATTAATCTTAGCTGCCAAACTTCACAATGTCTCTAATTCACATGCGTGGAAATACTTCTTCACTCACTTGTGTTTCTTTATTTGTATCCTAATATTATCTTATATACCTAATGATTTCATCAATTATTTTTAAAGTTTCAGTTTCTTTCTTCTTTCTTTTCTTCTCGAAATATATTTTGGTCAGCCCTTTTACTGCTTATTGAAATGAAGATTTACTAGTTAATAAACTCTCAAATGAAGAATTTATTTCCATATAATATCATACTGCTTCAGACTATAAATGTCATGAACTTAGGGTCAGGAGATGGTTAACCACATTGAGATACTTGCTGGCAAATCTGAATCCCGGGTCTGAGCAAGTGAACCCACAGTATGTAAGAAGAAAACTTATAACACTATTATTCACACACACACACACACACACACACACACTACACTCACATATAAACATCCAGAGACACACAGAATATTATATATGCATAGTAAGAATAGCAAAGAACAATGCTATTTAAAACAAATCAGAGAATATTATTTAGCATTTTTTTCAGAATATAGAAAATATTAAGTCAGTCAAGCTTGTTATTCATGTATTCTATTTTGTTACAAAAAATTGTCACTGTGTTTGAAAGGATTCAGTTTAAGTTTTTTCCCTCCATGTCCACACATGACTCCTCTTTCACTTTTCCTCTCTGCCTTTTGTCTTCTTTAATTGTTCATTCAGAACATATAAAATAAAACTTTCTGTCATAGATTTCTGTTCTTTCTATCCACTCCATCTAGTGAGTTTTGAGTATTCAAGTACAAAACATACAAACAAAAAGGGTTGTCATTCATAGTTCTACATGTTACTACCTGAATCATGAATATACACATATCCATATTTTGGGCAATCCATAAGATTAAACCTTAGGCTTCTCATATGCTAACCAAGAGCTCCTTCACCAAGCTCTGTCTCAAGCCATCATAATTAGTTTCAAAACCAGTTATTAATAACCATGTGATTTATGGCAACATAGAAAAATAAATTAAGTTCATATTGTTTTAGAATAGATAATGAAATATGCGGCTCTGCAATCCTTATGCTCAACATCAACAAATTTAATTAGTTTCACGTAATCCTTAAAAGAGTACAAAATAGAGTATAAATACAATTAATTGAATGAGCTACAGCAGAAATCTCGCTGTAAGACACAGAGCAGTGGAGAATCATACATACTTCTTTCAAACTCTGCCTCCTTAGTTTCTAAGTCAAGATGCACTTCACCCTCTGAATTCCTTACATGTACTTTAGTAAGGCATGGCTATTCAGGAATATATCATTTATTGACTGCATTTCAAAACAAAAGCTGAACAGGTAAACATAATATTTAGTTTCTTTCTTGGTATTCAAGTATTTTCTAGACAATATATTGTTCCTGTTAAATTGTTAGTTGTGCTTATTAAACAAAATAAAATAAAAAGAAATACTAATTTGATTTAAACTCTGTTGTCTTAAGCCAAGAAAAAGGCTGAAATGTCACATTCAAAGGAAATCCAGGAGAAAACAGACTGGTGGAGGCACATGCCTTTAATTCCAGGTTCAAGAGGAAGCGGCAGGTAGGTTTCTGAGTTTGAGGCCAGCTATTCAACAGACTGAGTTTCAGGGCACTCCGGGTTACACAGAGAATCCTTGACTCAAGATAAAGGAAAAATGTAAGAGATGAAGGAAGGAAGGAAGGAAGGAAGGAAGGAAGGAAGGAAGGAAGGAAGGAAGGAAGGAAGGAGAGAGAGAGAGAGAGAGAGAGAGAGAGAGAGAGAGAGAGAGAGAGAAGAGGAAAAAGAAAAACAGAACTCAGGACAAATGAACTATGCTGGCTGCCAGGTTCACTCTGTACCAGTGGCTCCTCTCAGCTCTTTTCATTCAGACACCCCCAACCTAAATTCCTTCAGTTCATGAGCTTCCATTCCTCCCACTTCTTATCATTTAGGACTTTCACCATCTTGGTACTCCTGGTCTCCTCTTTTTGGTGCTCTTTTCTTATGCTTCTCCCCCCTCTCTCTTTTCATAGTTTGGTTCTATCTACTGGCTATGTTTAGTCAACTATTTAATCTTATTGCTCTGATACACTCCGGATGACTCTAACTATGCCTTCAGTATTGTCTACAATAAAAATTTTTCCATTGACCAAAAGAATGTTCAAGCTTAACAATACAGCAAACATCAATCAATCAATCAATCATCAATCAATCAATAAAAACAGATTCTAGAGAAATGTTCCTACAGGTTTTATTTAATCATCTCAAACAGATTTGGATCTGCTAAAACTCAGTATGACTTGAAAGGACAAAGTGGTAACAAATCAAATAATTAACTAAATAACGTATTATATGAAGGTTGTCCAGAAAAGCTGTGATCTTAAGTTCAAAGGACATTAGGGTCAGCCAATAATGTCAAAAGTAAACAATTTTTTAAGTATCCCAGGAAATATGCACTAACAATGTTGTTTACTGGGATCTAGATTGGGACAGGTGCATGCTTAACAGAAACAAACACTACACATGAGTCTACATTTTTCTTGTAGACACATGTACAATGAAAAATATAAACTAAATCTCTTGAAGACAAACCAGACAGGAACCCATAAGAGGTACCTCAGAGTTCATATAAATGCTTTAAGGCTAGAGATCCATCTCATTTTAACTGATGTTTCTTAACTACCCAAGTGTATAAGGAAAACATGCACAGATGCTTAGACAGAGATCCAAAGAGAAACCACTGCCTCCAAAAAAAATTTTGTTGTTCTCAAAGAACATTTCTACTATCTCATGCCTTAATTTTTCATAGAATGTAATACATCCACTGCTTAACACAACAGACTCCTAACTTTGTGTATAAACATGATTTCTGACTAGAAATAACTTAGCACAATACCTGCTGCATAGTTAGTATTAAATAAATGCTAATTATCATTTTAATTTCCTATAGATAGTTGGTGAAAAAGTGGAAAGCAAAATTGATTCATTTTATTTGAATTCTTAGTTGAATTCTAAACTCTGCATTTTCTACTATATTTTCTAGCTATTCACCACATTTGTTAGCAAGAACCATAAATAACACTTGACAGAATTCTTACCAATTTGGTTCTAGAATCAGAGTAGTAATTTTCAATCCTAGTTTCCCTATGTAAGGATGAAAGATTAGTCAATGATGGAAATGTTTACATTCCTTCTTAAAGATACAGCTATCATTTATGAAAGATGGGCATCATTTTATGTTAGAAAAGATTAAATGAGACAAGTTGTTTAATGATCAAAAGGATCCTCTGCAATGTAGAAATCATACATTTCAAAACAAACACCTTGTCTGAATTCAGAGAATATCTAATTAACACTGGGATGTAAGACTTTCATTAGCTTGTTATAGTTGTTGTAACACAGCACAAAACTACCACAAACAAAACATGTACATAAGCTTACATTTTGAAGATCACAATTCCTGAATGGGAATTTCTCTTTATATGCTGCATCAGTTTTTCCCTCCATTTCTGGAGTTAAGTAAAAATGTCCTCAGTACCAACCAACCAGAGCTCCCAGAGTCTAAACTATCAGCCTGGGAGCACATAGGAAGGGACCCATGGCTCCAGCTGTATATGTAAGGGATGATGACCTTGTCATGCTTAGGTGGGAGAGGAGGTCCTTGGTTCTGTGAAGGCTGGATGCCCCAATGTGGGTGAGTTCGAGAGCAGGGAGGTAGGAGTTGTTGGGGTGGGTGGGGGCACACCCTCATAGAAGCAGGAGGAACAGAGATGGGATAGGGTGTTTCTGGACGGTGGGGGAATGGGGAAAGGGGATCATATCTGAAAAGTAAATAAAATATCCAATAAAAAATTTAAAAAATATGTCCTCAGGACTTATTGCCTGTGGAGTCTTTAGTGGTCACTTTGGTGACTTGACTTTTCAAGTTGTCTATATTTCTTGGCTTGTAGCCACTTCCTCCATCTTCAAAGCCAAGAAGACTAGCCAGATCTTCCCCTTTCCGCTCATTTCTAAGTTCTGGTTTTCTCTGTCCCTCATCATTATTAAGGTCCTTTCTATTCTACTGCCATTGTCCTAACCATGTGCTCCTGAGGAAGCTAGTTATTTTAAAGTCAGCTAGTTGGCAAGTATTTCCATCTGAAATTTTAATTCATCATGTCATTTACCAGATTCCAGTGACTGAAAGTAAATGCCATAAAAAGACATTATTTCAACTCAACCTTTCAAGTGGCATTTGGGAGCAATATGAACATATATTTTTCATATAAATACACATGCCTTAAAACTCACTGTACATATTTATTTTGTATGCCTTTCTCTAATACCAATGTCTTACTCACAATATAAAGATAGTGTTAAAGTTTGTCAGTCTTGCCATTGGGAATTTTATTCTCATGCTTCAACACACAATCAATGGTTAATGGCAGCTTGGCCATTAGCCTGAAGAGACATTTCAAGAAATCATAATTGCAATGACACTTTGCCTTAGAATATATGTTATGCAATTAGTTAAGTTTTCTTGGTATTAATGTATCTTTCAAAACCCTGTTATCTTGGGACTATAAACAGGACAAACCATTGGTTCATTTTCCTCCTGTGGCAACATGTCCCATAATGAAGAAATATTAAATAGATTTTCTTCTTGTTATTATACTTGGGATTTCAAATATATTGAGGAAGTTTTGCTCACCAAACCTTATTTAATAAAGACCTTCAATAACCCACTGTGGGGAAAAATCAATATAATTAAATAAAATCTAAGATGTAGCTTATTATATATCAACATGTGTGAACCAAATGTGTGTGAATACATTTTATTGAACCATGAATCTGAACATGAACAGAATCAGGTTGCTCTTGCATTCGCCTGGCATTTTATGAAACCTATTATTCTTATCTGACATTATTGCAGTATAACAGAACATAGTGACATTTGGTTACATTCCGTTTTATTATTGCTTTGTAGCAAATCGTTCTCACCGATAAGTGAAGAAAATGCAGAGGCAATTGCTGCAGCAGCCCAGTGTCCGTTCATCTTTTCCTGTGCTGTAATGTCTACAGCCACCCAGATAACACGGCTCTGTTTTCTTTATTCAGATCACAATGAAATAATTGCAGGATGAGAATATAATTAATGTATCATACAATTCCATTCAAGACTGTATGTCTAACCTAAAAATGCATGTTTTAACTATTTTCCTATTTATAACATAAAAAATACCCAAGTGTAAAATACTCAACAATATAAGGTTTGAGCATTCATAAGCTACTCAAAAACAAGTAAGATTTTATATTTAACATTAATATTTACACAAACTTATTTTTTGATCATGGCTCCCTGCAATAAATATCTACCAGCTGTTAACACATTGCATCTTTTATACTCAATCTTAGTGCAAATTCGTCAATATTTTTGCCTCATGTGCATAATTTCTTTAATATGTTTTTATTTTTGTATAGTCATCATTAAGTTATATGTGTGTGTGTGTGTGTATATATATACATGTTTGTAAGGTTTTGCATTAATGTTTATATTTCTCACTCCACTCTACTACTATAAAGGAGGCAACAATAAGTAAACACTAACAAGAAGGTTTAAAGTTAATTCTAATGAATATACTTTTTAAATTCTGGATGAATTGTTTATGAATTAATTTTACCAAATATAAATAGTTCTACTGGAAGATGATTACCTCAAATTTTAAGTCTATTCTTCAATGAGGCTTTAATAATGTTGCCCTTAATACAAAATGATGGCACAATATTGTGATTTCTTATATTGTGTTAAATGTTTTCCATTCTCTCTCTCTATATATATATATTAATAATAATTACACTGTCTATTCATAACTAAAAAATTTAATACTTATCACACGAGGGAAAGTCAGCATTATATTATCCCAAGCCTTTTCCTTCTCAAACGATCGTCATTACTAAAAGTGATGTCACTCGATTCTTTCCCTTCATCCATGCTTGGCAAAGCAGAAGAGTACCACTCAAATGGGATGATTCAGTAGAAATAACCATCAACTTTGTTTGAGAACATCACAGCATGCAATATTAATATTTGTGCTACAAAAATGCCTTCATTTTTCTATACAGCTTTTCAATGACCTGTTTTCAGTAGAAAATAACTCTACCTTTATATAAGTAAGTGAGACAGCAGTCTATGATTCACAAATAGTACAATATATAATAATTTAAAATGAAAACTTAATTTGAAGACTCAATTTTTGTTTAAAACTTAGTTTTACTATCTCAGAAAGGGTTGCACATTTTGTACAATTTGATCATTGCTCACATTCTTATCAAGGATTTTGTAAAAGATTTTGAATATCAATCCTTATTTAAATTACTTACTGGTGCCAATGAAAATGCCATGTAATCTTAGAACTGTAACTGATAGCTAAAGACACAATGAGGTAGCAGGAAATTTTTTAAGATATTACTTCATTCTTTGACTCTAACATCCACAATAAATCCTCCTGAGGTGCTTAGACCCAATAGCTACATCTACAATACAATCACTGCATCCAAGATTAGAGAGGTAGGGAAGGGGACTGAAGATTATAAGAGCTAAAGGACAAAGAAGTTGGCAGTGAGACTGAGTGTCCATGAAACAACAGGAAAGCTATCCTCATGATAATTCAGCAATATGACTGAACAAATAAAACCATAAGTAGCCATGGTTACATAGAAAAGAGAAATCTCACTGGGCTCCATCCTATGCATACAAAGTACTTCGCCTTTTCTGCATAGATAATTAATGCACACATATTACTATCAATCTCTAATGTCATGACTTCTGATATTTACAAGAGAAGCCCCTAGGTGACTAAGGTTTTACTTGTCCAATTTAGAGTACTTTATTTTCTTAAATTAATTTTTATTACTCTCAATGTAGTTCTTAAATGTTAACTCCAAAATTTTATTTTACATTAGATTAAATGTTTTTATTAAATAGTATATCCAGATAAACAGAATTGGTGGTAGATATTTGCATAAAAATGTACTATCACTTAAGATCTTTCAAAATAAAATGCATAGCCACTGAAATTATCAATTATTTGTGCATGTCTGTGAATTCTACGAATTCCTTCCTATCTTAAGTAGTAATCATAATAATGATAGTGATGGCAACATTAATTTCATTTTGCAATATGTTGAAAAACTGTCTAAATTCTAAGACTTGTCTAAAGTGCTTTAAAACATTCACTTATTAGCTTGCAATGCTCAAGGGTTTTAACATAAAATGTGAAGAAGTTATAAATAAGGTGTTAATAGTAAGCTAAAACTTGTCACATTATTTGATTATATAATTCCATTCATTAATTATTCAATTGCAATCAAGTTGTCATCTTAGAGAATCTTCACTAATTTCAAAAGTCTTAGGTGATAAATTTATCAATTTGCATACTAAACAAGTTTTATGCCAGTAGATGAAAAAAACACTAAGGCTCATGTCAATACCCCATATTAATCTGTTTATTTTATATAAGAACAAAATTAATTATCAGACACTTAAAAGTAAGCCAACATGACCTTGTTTCTTGAGGGTGTAGTTAGCAGCATTAGAGTATAAATCAAGTACTAGACAAAGTATATAGAAAGGTATTTTATTCAGATCTTGGATACACATGAATTTCTTTTTGCAGACTAATATGAAAATATCACTGAATATTTAAGGCATCTGTGTACCTGAGAAGACTCACAGAATATTTGACAAGTATACTGAAAAAACATATTCTGTTGTTGAAAGTATTGATAATAAATTTATACTCTTGTTCATAAATTTTATAAAATATAGACTAGTCATAGGAACTAGGACATTTTATTTGTGTTAATATTTAAGGACTGTCAAAACCTGTTTATGAAATAACATGACACAAAGTTAGAAGTCTCAGAGAAGTTATTTCAGTTAGTACCTCTAAGAAAGAGCAGAAAATTAGATGAGGAGTGTCCTAGGCTAGCAGAAAAATTATATAGGTGAAATCTTTTTAAAATATTCATTTGTGGACAGATCAGGATATAATAGTAATAAAACTGAGCTAACGTGTTCTCAGAGGATATGGTACTTAAGGAGGACTTTGTAAAATAAACATATTTTCTATTCATGTTCTTCTTTCAAAAGAAAAAATTGCTATTATGTCTAATGTTGAATAGTTTATAATATTCATATCAGAAAATTATTTCTTATCATCTGTGAAAATAACATTATTTCTTTTTATATGCATAAATTGATTATTACACAAAACAAGTGTGGTTTTCTGTGCTACAAGAATATAGATCTAGGCTAATTTTCCTTAGCTTTGAGAATTTATGCAGTAGAGACAGAAACAAATAGAACAGTAGCCTGATATTGCTCATGCTTAGTGGGAACCACAAGCACTGGCAGAAACCTAGAAACAATGACAACAGATGAAGAAATCGAGCTTGGGTGTCAGTAACTAATTCTCCTCATGTCCTCATGTCAACTCCTAACAGAACAGGGGCTTGAGCTCAAGATAATCTTGGCTTATTTTATTTCTTCTAAATCACAACCATTTCTGAAACATGTCCAACTTGTTGACATTTTAACAGGACATTGTAATTTGCAAAGTTCATAGTTGAAAATTCTGCGATTTGGTTTTCAAAAACCTCATGATGCTGTAAGTAAAGTCTCAATGTTGTTGTGTTCAGACATTTGAACCTCCACAATTGTCCTTGGCCACATGGGCCCCACAAGCAGTTTGTTGGGTATGACTGTAGGCCTTTTAGTCAAAAACAAATTACTTATTTACAGGCACAGGATGAAAAAATAATGGACAGGGGAGGTGTCTCAGGGGTAAGTGTGTTTGCTACACAATTATGAAGACCGGAGTTCAGAATCTCAGTAGTCATAGAGAAAACTGGTGTTTTCAGGACCATCTTGACTCCTAGACAGGAAGAGCCTTGGTGGGAGCAAGTCTACTTGTGAAGTTGGTAACTCTAGGTTTAGGGAGAGACCCTGTCTCAATGAGACAGGGTAAAAAGCAACATGTTTAAGCATTAACAGAAGGCAATACTCAATATCCTCCTCAAAACTCATCAGAAATACCTTTGAGTGCTCTTAATGCTCCACGTGTAGCACACAAGCATACATTATACACAACATAAATGCATCCAAATACATACATCCCCCAAATGGGCCCAAGTGTACATAAAACTAGAACAAAGAAGGAAATATAAGAAATCTTCATAAAAGGGAACAGAAGCAAGACACCTGAATCAAATTTCAGATGATATGTGATTGTGCTGAAGGGTTTATAGGTTCAGACTGAAAAACAAAAGGCACTATAAATGCAGAACCTGGGCTTTCATTTCAGTCACACTATTATTGACTGAGACAGTGATGTTAATACTTGCTAGAGAGGTGAGAATTTCAAGGTTTTCCTTTTATACACCAATGGGGGAACCATTTAAAAGAAAAATGAGGCTCCACAGTCATGTGAAAATGAAGAAAAATTACTGGAGAATAAAATTTTTAGGCTTTAATGTAATGACATTGAAGATTTCATGATAACATCTGTAGATAAATGAAAGGCGTTCTGTCACCTGTCACTTGGAGGAAAATATCATACTCTAGCAGATCGTATCTGATACCCTTACTTGGTGGCTTTCTCCTTAGATAAGCTATACATGCAACACATTTTTGTGTGCATGATTACTGACTTCATCTTCCCGTGGAAGCTTCCCTACCTAATTACCAGCTCTTCCCAGAGATGTCTTCAGTTTACCAGCCAATAAGCAGGAAGATCTTTACAATGTATAGAATTTAAGACACTTTTGAAGATGACAATTTCCAGAATAACATATATTTAACAGTTTGTCTAGAATGGAGAGTGATGATTCTCTCCTCTTGAATTCTAAATTCCCTCAAACTTAAGGGAAGAATCACATTTGAGAGTAATTAGCTGACATAATCATCCATGCTGAGATTTCTGTGTGTCCGCCATATATACACTGGCCTCTGTGAAGAGAAACCAAAGCAACTTATTCATTTCCACTCTTCCATATAACCTGTCTTCAATTCCCACTGCCTACTGAACAGCCCCAAGAACAGGCTGCAAAGATAAAAACTCATCTTCTCATGGGCAGTTTTATTACTCAGATAGTTACAACACTTCTAGCTTGATCATATAGTCGCTCAGAGTTTCATAATGACTGGGTCTACAATCAGAACTACCCGGAGCAGGGCTGGGCACTGTTGTTTAACACTGCTACAAATCAAGATGATAATTTGTAAAATGTAGGTAACCTGAAAAGCTCTAATATTTTAATGGGCATAGTGGAATGTAATTCTAGTATACCTGTCCAATATATGAAATTTAATGAGATGTTTTTATTTACTAAATAAAATTTAACTCAACACTAAAAATCATTTACATATCAGAAACACATGTCATCTTTTATATGGCTTCAAATAGCATACAGAAGTCAATAAAAATAATTTCCCACAGACTATAGAATTTATATGGTATCTTCAAGGATAATTCTGATATCAAGCCAGAGTAATGGAAACAGAATGGACAGAAGAAATAGAAAGTAAGTCTAGTAAATGTCCATGAACACACAGCGCATTCAGCTAATCCCATGGCATTTATCCTTTCAAACTCGTGAAATAGAATAGTTTTAAATGGTCACAGAGCACAGAAAGATTATCTTTTCATTTTATAATCCAAACATTTAGTTTAAGATTTAATCAGCATAATATATTGGCAAATTTAACTCCCTGGATGTGAGGAGATGTTGTTGGTTCTCTTTCTATGCATGAACTCTGGTAAACTGATTCCAGAGAACAGCTGGAGTGGGACTGAGTCAGGCAGCTCAAGATGTGGACATAGTTTCACATGCTGTGAAGGAAACATCCATAAACCCTGTCAAATCCATTGGTCCCAGCTCAAGAAAATCACACTTAGTCTACAAAATATTCCTATAATGTACATAATATTTTAAATGATTGCTAGTCTTTTAATCTCTTGGAACTGCATAATTCTTATTTCTTTTAGAAATCAAAGTGCATATGTGTTTAATTAATTAGAAATTTGTTTTAAACTTAACCCTAAATTAATCCACTGTGATAAAATCTGGCAAACATTACTAAGTTTTGAAGAATTCAATTGACATATGCAGCAACACAAACAATCCAGTTTCTGTGACCACATGATTGGCAATTAATAAGTAAGTAACTTAGTAAAATATATTAAGCTCTAAAGAAGTCTGTTTTGTTTGCTGAACATCTTAGAACATAGTAGATATTTTCCTGAACCTTTATATTGTCTGCTGAGTCAATACTTTTGGTAAGGATAATAATCAAACTTTCTTTGCAAGTACTTTCTTTTTTCATTAGTAAAATTAGACTGCATGTGTCATCAATCCTAAGCATGTGAAGAATATCAGGGAATCCACATCAGCACCATGTCAGGCAATGGGATGCTGAGGAGCAGCACATTTGACTCTCAGTTCTACATTGCTAGAGTAAAATATAATCAATTACTTTCATAGCAAAACTATAAACATTTAGCTAGCATAAATACGTTCACATGACATATTTAAGCCTTACATTGCAAAACACTTTGGCTAACACAGTACCAAAAGTTCCTCTTTTGTACAGGGAATTACTTAGAAGAGACAAAGAGTCAATGATAGCAACAGCAAGCTGCTGACATTTGGGGAAAGCTGTCACTCCTTATACAATATTTTGATTATAATTTTGAACTGAGTTAAAAGTATGAGCTTTTATATTACTTCAGAATTCATTACTTTTCTATTTTGCAGGTATAGGAGTATATCCTTATTTATAATCCCTTTCAACATCAAAATACAAAGCAAAAGCCGCTTGAAATGCATTCTGATACTACATACTTTGCATGATTTCAACATTTAAAGTTGATACTGAAAAATGCAGCAATAATTGCATATATATATATATGTATATATATATATGCACCATATTATATAACTAAATGTGCATTTTATGTTTAAGGTAATAAAAAGACAATTTTAAGATGACCAATATTTTCAATTTCTACTATTATGTATATAAAACTGATATCTATATTCAATATGTCTGCTAAGATATTTATGATAGATATCATCATGACCAATACAACCTTTTTATTATAGCGAGATTAGAGATTAGTCCCTCTTCTTATATGGTAAAAAATCCTAATACTTGGCATTAGTTGTATTAATAATTATTTTACTTTATGCTCTTTGTTTCTTTATGCTCTTTGTTCTTATTTTATTATTAAGCAACCATAATATGTCTTGGGAAAATTGTCTTATTGGCTAGTGTGTGCCCATTATCCCATAAAGGTAGCAAGTTCGAGTGTAGACTTGAGTTATCCCAAGCATTCCAGGAGCATAAGCTGAGATTAAAGACAGAGCAGTGCTTGTTAATATGGGAAATGAACAGGAATGATCAAACACAATGACAAGGCTATAGGCTGTCCAACCGTCTGAAAGTAACTATATAAAAACTAACCTTCCATCTCTTCATCCAGCCATCCAGTCAATACTTTGATGTCACATCAGTAAGTGAGACGATAAACCTATTCTCTTTAGATAAGTTCCCTGGAGTATTTATTTAAATAAAAACATTCTAAAACATTATTCTTAAATAAAACAAAATCATATAAAATATGAATGCATGAAATAAGGTTTAAAAACAAAATGAAACAAGACACTTGTTCAGAAAGGGATTTCATGGGGCATGAAAGTAGCACAGCCTAAAAGTAGGACATAGTAAGGAAGATGGCTCTGGAGCATGACCTTTATTTTCACAGATGTCTGATGAAAGTAGTCACAAGTAGACCTAAGAAGACTGGTAAGACTAAAGTGTAGTCACTGATACCTTTTTAACCTGTTCTAATTTGAACATTTTTTGTAGTTTAAGATCACATAATTGGGACTCATGTTTTAGTTTTTGTTAGTTGAATGATAATCATTAATTCATAGTAACTATCTGCATAGCTTCTTTTTAATCCTGAGAACATAGGGAACCACAACAATCATGTGATTCTTTTAAGAAAAGAATAAATGAAAAGACTATTTGTGGAAGAAATTATAGTAGGAGTTTTGACGTGAAAACATTACATTAATGCCATCAGTTAAGATCATTGAACAACCCCATTTATCTTATATAATGACTGCCAAACATATGGGGAAAAAATGAACCAGAAAGTAGAGTTCCTACATAATAGTCCACTCACCCATGCATTGATGAGATAGAGAAGAGAAATATAGCAAGTGACTTAGGTTCAGATTATTTACAATGCCGTACATTTTATGATTACCTTAAGTAATCTGTTTTCCTCTCTATCTCTCTATCTCTTTTATGAACAAGAATGAAGCTAAGAAAGCTCCTGTACAATTAATTACATTTTTAAGAATCATGGAGATGCAAGGAAAAGTGTTGCGTTCTCTAAAACAAATGTATTATAGTTGTCAAAATTAAAAATGAGCGTAAGTGTACATAAAGATAAAGGCTCACTTAAAATTTATATTAGGTTATGACTGTCACATCCAGGGCTGTGCATCATAATGTTAAATCAGCCAGACACATTTCTAATATTAATTACTCCACTGTGTAGTAGAAATACTTAACTGAGGAAATGAAATATATTGATAATTACAGGTTATAGAAATTACTAAGAAGACAACAAAAACATTTATGCACAAATAGCTTAAATAGTTATAGGAGACATTGGGTTTGATGATAAATCTATCTTAGACTATGTATATATACATTGTCAGAGGAAGCTTGTCAGGGAGATATCTTTATATTAAGGTTTAAAGGAATATTAGCCATTCACAGGGAGTGCATTAATGGGGATATCTTTTAAGGAAAAAAAAGTCCTTAAAAGTAAGATGTTTACAATATTATTGTTTTATAGGGAGTGAAGCAGATGCTAAAACCCTATGCTAATGCTGATGCCCAGACAAGCCTGATATGGCTGTCCTCTGAGGGGTTCTGCCAGCACCTGACTAAGACAGATGAAGATACTCACATCAACCATTAGACTGAGACCTGGAACCCAATGGAAGAGTTAGGAGGACTGAATGACCTGAAGGAGATTGCAACCCTATAGGAATAACAACAATATCAACTACCTGGACTCCACCGAGCTCCCAGCGACTAAACCACCAGCTGAAACTATAAATGGATGGATTCATGGCCCTAGCTACACATGTAGCAGGACTTCATTTTCTGGCATTAATGGGAGGGGAGGCACTTGGTCTTATGGAAGCTTGTTGCCCCAGCAAAGGAGGATGCTGGTGGAGTGTTAAAGGAATAGGTGGGTGGGTGAGGGTGGGTGAGGAACTATCCTCTTAGAGGCAAAAGGAAGTAAGGATGCGATAGAGGCTTTGCAGAGGGAAGACTGGTAAGAGGAACATCTTAAATTTAAATATAATAAATAATACAAAAGGGAAACTAAAGAAAGTAAATTCAAAAGGAGAAATTGATATGAGAGCTCATGGAGTAAGATCAAGAATTACAAACTCTCCAACCAATGTGTTCGGCTTTTTATAACAGAAATTATTGGGAGTTCTTACTGGGAAAAAATCAAATTATGTTTTAAGGCGATCAAAGTTGTTTGTTTGTTTGTCTGTCTGTTTTTGTGAGACTCAGCTGTAGGTGGGTAAATTATATTGGAATGCTCTTTAGAAAGCATCATTAATATAGCATGGGAGCTAATTACAATTTATACAAGATAAGCAGCAGTAGAATTGTAGACATGTAGATGTGTGTGATATAACTAGCCAGTAAGTTCCTAGCACTTTTGTGGATGAAGTAGGCATCAGAAATAAAACAAATATAAACTTTGAGGTTTCTAATGTAAGCAATCAATTATATATCATGGTTCTTAAACTAGTGAGAACAATTAGATGTGGTTTTGGGTGGGTAAGAATGAAATTCAAGATTTTTCATTTTGAGATGTTAAAATAAAAAATAAACCATCTATCCTGTGTAAATTTGGAGAGTACATTTGGATTTATGAACCCAGGAATCAGAATAGATATTACTGGAAACAGTAGCATAGATTTTAAACACATCAAAAAAAATGTCACCACAAAATCTTTAACTAAGGAAAGATGATGAAGATGTATACAGTATTGAAACATCAGGAGAGTTAAGAAGAAAATTTTAAAAATGCACTCAAGAAAAGGCACTAGATTGAATGTTTCAACAAAAGATAGAAATTTGAGAAGACAAGATATGCTAAACATTGAATTCAACAATATGGTGGTAACTTTTTGGAAGAGTTTAGTTGACTTATTTATTTTTTATATCTCATATAACACTTTTGTATTTGAGGATATTTGATAGATAAATTAAATGAATACAGCAATTAGCAAAAGATAATACTGGCAGAGATAGCACCAAATACACAGATCTCATATACCATAGAAAGTAACAGAAGCATAGGAAACACTGTGTGTATTAGCTAAAGGTCCAATCTGAAAAAAAGTTTTGATGGTTTTGAGTCATGGTCAAATATCTGAGTCATATATTTGGAGTCATAAAAAAATACAGGAATAACTACTTATCTCTTTAATGTAAAGAAAATGAAGCAAAATGAGCTAGGTAGAGAAAGAGCCGGGGATTTATCTTTATCCCAATCTATCCATGTCCTTTTCCATGCTCAGGTACTCCTGATTCTAGAAATTGTTAAAATTTGTTTTGTTTTCCTTCCTTGAGGAAACTTGGTGTCTCTCTGAGTTTGAAAGAATGGATAAAGAAATTTGGAAAATTAAAAAAATAATGCTTAAGTATAAAACCTACTGGTTTTATATAACATAATAAATAAGAGTTTGAAAAGAAATAAGAACTTTGAAATGAAGTAGAAGTTGGACACAATTTTCATGTACACAGTATGAAATAACAGATACCCACTTGGTAGAAAAACACCTTAACTTTATCAAAACGGCATTTGTTCCAGTAACATGAATGCTGATGAGATTTTATAAGCAGATATACCTTAGGAAGACTGATCATTTTTTTCAGAGGTTTAAACTCAACTAATATTGCTGTTATTTCTTTTAAAAGAAGGAAATGAATAATAACATTGCTTTGTGAAATTTCATAAATGAATTCATACAGATATGTCACAGTATCAGACATTCGTGTGTGTTACGTCTTGACAATATGTACTAGCTTCCAGAATAAACAGAGATGGGAGACATGTCCGTTTCTGAATTTATTTCTGTTTTCTCTCAGTGTTCTATTCAACTTAGAATGTAATACATTTTTTTTTAATTGTAGGGACTGATCTTACAGTATTTTGCAGTTAACCTTAAACTCCAACATTGGCTCCAATTAAGTGGAACTAGATACAACTGACTAGAAGCACTGAGGAATTCTAAGCATCACAGCTCTCTGAAAAGCAAAGGGTGAAGAAAATAAGAAAACCACAGAACTGCTGTGCCAGTACACTGGGACTGGCAATGTCTCTATGTTCTATAAGAACCAGCCTTGGCCAGACCATGCTTTGGTGGGGTGTACAGCAGGATGCTCACAAATGCACTTTCACTCACATTACCTCCCTTCTTTCCCTATGTTGATCCTTAAAAAATGCTATGATAGAGATGGTCACAAGCTGCTGGTGGGCACCACTTAGACTCATACTGAGTATTCCTGTAACTTACTTTCATATACAGTATATACATTTCCATAGGGAATACACTGTAGCTTCCCTTTAGAATCACTGAAATTGTTTATATTGAATGGTTATAGATTGAAAAATAATTTATCTTCTGAGCATTAAATCAGGTTTTATATAGTAAGTCCTTGTCATTTTCAAACAACTCAATACGCATCATTGAATTAACTCTTGTAATTAAATGGATTGATTGCCATTTCTTTTTGTTTTATGAATTCTCCAAAACAAGTTTTCTCTTGTAGCATGTTTCCGATAAAGCTGCTTCATGAATAAAATAAAACTCATTATAAAAGTACTGGAGACTTAGTATTTTAGATAACATGTTTCAGTTTTATAAACACAATAAAACATGAATACCTATAGCTACCCTTAGCAAATTTGCTTTTCCTCTTAGATCCTTAATCTTAAAAAGTTCAGGAACTTCAAATGTTTCTAGAAAATGTAAAAAAAATGAATATAATAAAATATATGTGTTGATGACTTTCAATGTATCATTCTTTTTTTCTTTTATTGGATATTTTCTTTATTTACACTTCAAATGTTATCCCCTTTCCAGGACTCGCCTCCAGAAACCCCATCCCATCCCTCCTCCCCCTGCCTCTATGAGGGTGCTCCAAAGACTAAGATTCAAACCATGAAGGGAAATGCATTTCAAAATATTTAACAAGCATGGTCTAAAAATAAAACAATATAGAAACTCATTATTTTACAGAATAGAATTATGAAGCTATAATAAATTACATGAGAAGGGGGTGTGAGACTCCTCATTATACCCACAGAAGGAAGTGCGGATGGACTGGTGAACAACTTGTCAACTACGTTAACACATCTACCTTAAACTCGTCTTTAATACAACAAATATGTAGCCCAGTCGCTAGCATTTGCTCAGCTCTTAAACTAGTATCCATTGATATTTAACATGATACCTTTATATACCTTTATATTTTCCTTATTAAAGTACATTATAACTGAAAAGAAGTAGGAGAATCAGTATTCTTTAGAAATGCGCTCTCTAAATCTAATACCAACAGGTCAGGCCAAAAAAAAAAGATACATGCAACCCTCAAAAGACTCAGAAGTTTATATTTATATATTTACCCACATCTGCCTGTGTCTCTCTCTTCTCTATTTGTATCTGTCTGTCTGTCTTTTTACATACATATATGTGGGCACACACACACACACACACATACACACACACAATTACAGAGGAATAATGAAAGAAAAGAGACCTAATATGAGAAGAGGGCGGAGTAATTATATTTTTATTAATTAAAAAATGGAATAAGGTCACTGTGTACAACAAATCACCAATGGAAACTCGTACAAATTAGGGGATTTCACATCAGTGACTCTTCACACAAGCGCCTGTTGCTTTACATTTCCTAAAGACAGCATTCATCTTGTTAGGCAGATAAGCATGCTGTACAGTGATTTTTCTAAGTCTCTGCCTCATCACCCAGCTCACAGAAACACTTAAAACTTAAGGACCTGGAAAACTTCTTTTGTGTTTGTACAATTACTAGTTACAAAATGGCTATATGAAAGCATTTCTTCAAAATCAACCAAGTGCCATTTGCAACAAATTTATTCTTTCATATTTTGCTATGAAGACTTTTAAACTATCCCCCACTATCCTCCAACTTGGTTCTCCTTTTCTCAGACAGCACTCTGGATATCTCCTAGCTTCTTCATTCTGGTCATACTCACTCATACATACTCATTCTTGATTACTTGCCCAATCCTAGGTTACAGTGAGCTATCATATTACTAATATAAGTCTTTGTTTACTAATCCAAAGATATCCAGAGCTGGAAGTACTAGCCTTCTATAATGAGAAAATTTCATATGCGACATATGAGAAAATTTCTCTCTCTCTCTCTCTCTCTCTCTCTCTCTCTCTCTCTCTCTCTCTGTCTCTCTCTCTCTCTCTGTGTGTTTGTGTGTGTGTCTTTGTGTGTCTGTGTGTGTGTCTGTGTGTGTGTGTGTGTGTGTGTGTGTGTGTGTGTGTGTGTGTGTGTGAGATGTGATGTGAACATGGCCTTTAACTAACTGGGTAACTGAGTATCAATTTTTAATAAAGGTGAATATTTTGTTCTCTTATACAGTTATAAATGAGTACATGACCTATTTAATTAAATATCATTTTATAAGCACTACAATTATGAATACATTTGGGTTTTAGAAGATAGAATGATACAGGCAGGGAAATAATGACTATTGTCTAAATTATTCTAAGTATAAAAGAAACTGACTTACCTGTAGATATGATATTCCTAAACTGTTAAATAAATGTGGTTTATGTAGAAACTTAAGTATAATGTGGATACATTCTTTCCATTTTACACATATCTACTATGGATGTCTTCTTTCCATTTTTCACATATTTATGTATAAATATAAGCATATATTTGTCTATCCTAATTGCCTTGATTAATAGAAATACATTTTAAAATGTGAAGCAACTTTAACAGAAACAGCGGAAAGGATATGTATCCCCTTGATTTTGAAATAAGAATGGTTCTTCCCTGATGTATTTATGTAAATGATGAGATTCTAAAATAAACAGAGAGAACGATCAGGCAGCATATCAACAGAATGCCTGCAAGCAAACCACCATGACAGATGCATCATT
This sequence comes from Grammomys surdaster, assembly GCF_004785775.1. NCBI lineage: Eukaryota > Metazoa > Chordata > Mammalia > Rodentia > Muridae > Grammomys > Grammomys surdaster. The sequence continues at coordinate 21,694,715 of NW_021604613.1, forward strand.
TTTAGACTCTGTTAAACACAAACATAGAATGTGGAAAATAAACAGCAGACAGAGTCAAAAGAATCAGGTTCTACACAGGTTTCTATTTCCTTTTGAAAAGTTATCTTGCCCTATGTACATCAATTTGTTGGCTAACTGGTTTACTTATATTAGCTAAACATTGAGGAAGTTAGTCCATTTTATGTCTAAAATACATTTAGATGGACTAATACCCTACTTGCTGCACTCTTAGCCAAAATACAATAATATATAAAACATGCCTTATTATGTATCTCTCTCTAGTTGCAGGTAATTTGACATTCTATTATAAAAACATCTGGAGATCCTTTAGTGACAATACTTTTTAGCATAATTCTAAGGTACACAAATAGATATGACAGAGATATTTAAGTGTTTCTACACTCATCAGAAGTATGTAATGGAACAACACTGCTTAACAAACATCCCCCCACTGATAACAATCCCTCAATCTCAAAAGTAGCAAGACTGACTCTCAAGGGACACACATCAGCCAGAGATGCTTTGTTCTATCATGATGAGACTTTGCACAAGTTAAAAAAGGACCTTCTTAAATTTCATTCTCTGAATGTCATTTGTATCTAGGAGTACACTTTTGAGTTTTCTGAGAATAATAATCATAACCTTTGTCAAGAGCCAATGATCTGTTCTCAACAGAGCCAACCTTCTTTTCTCTGAACCTTCTCACCCCAGGGAATGTCTCTTGCTGAGTAGAGAAGAGAGCATTGGGGACATGGGAGGCCTGCACCTGTTTGTCACTGTTATCAAACGCAGCCTGGGGCTTCTTCCCCCAGCAATAGAGCTCTGATTTCTAAACCACAGAGCAGCATCTACTCTCCCAAAGAAATGTCTCCTGTGCCAGCAGAGGTTGAACAGCATGGTTTCTTTGTAAGAGAAAAATGAGTGTGTCCCTCCTATCTTAGTTCCAGAATAGGGTTATCCTTTTCAGGGTTGGCACCATGAATATAGCTGTACCATTGCCCTGAGATTGTCTTGCTTTACTTGAAAAGGCAAAATATATGTTACTCATGACAAAAAGACAATATTAATATCCATCAAAACTGAGATGTAAAGAATGAATTAAGTGAATCATATGGAGTTTTCATAGGTTTTATCAATATTTTTAGAAATGCAAATTAGTTTTATCTGAAACATTAACTTAAAAAAAAACATTTTTTGAGACTATACTCTCCTAATCTGAAAATCCTGAAACAATGCCTTAGGGTATAGAATAGGATTGACCCAAAGTTTGAGTCCAGCCTGTGGTAATTTGTGGGAAGACTACAGGGAAGAGAATTTGTAAATATCTGTCTTTAGTCTAAGATCAATATAGATGTCCTCATGTGTAAAATTATTGAATTGATAAAATTTAAATATTAAATATATTTCTATTACTAAAAATTTATTATAAGAAAATAAAAAATAAATAAGTACCCACAATATGAACACATTCACTTCTGTGCTATTTTTCTTAATTCTTCCTTCTGATTAGTTTGTTATCTCCAAATTTGAATAAGTGACCTAAAGCTGCTAACTTTTACCTTGGCAGATATCCCTATAGGCATAAATATAGAAGGTGAATGCTTACACTGAGAGAGAATGTGACTGTATGGTTCATTTGTAATTTGTTCATTTACTCTTTGTCTCCTAGCAGAATGTTTCAGAAAAAAAGCCACGTGTTTTAAAGCATGAAAAAAAATTGAAAAAGAAAACCAAAGAATTTCTTGCAAGACAGAGCCTAGAGCATTTTGACAACATCAAATAAAACCCCTCCAGCATGTTCTCCCTACACTGTGCCTTTGTACACTCATTTCAGCCTGTGGGCACATTTCCCATGGCACACAAAAGGTCTCAGAGCCATGTTGATAGACATAAACACACATGGATTGCTCATTTGCCATTCTGTCTAAAAAGTCTCATACAAATTCCCTTAAAGTTGATTTCATTTGAAGACAAATTCTTGGAATATCATTTTGACAATAAGTTGAATTTTTTGTTTTGTTTTTTTAAATACAATTCAATGATGTAGTATACTTGGTTATTAATAACAAAGACTACTCAGAGTGCCGTATATGAAAATGTAAGCATCTATACATACAGATCTATAGACACATATGTTTTATAGAGTCATATGTGTACACATGTTTGTCTGCAACTCTCACTCTGTGTATGTGTGTGTGTCTGTGTATGTTTGGTATGTGTGTATGTATGACTGGGAGTTTGAGTGTGGTGTGGTGTATCATGTGTGAACATGTATATAGAAGCCTGAGGTGGATAGCAGGCATTCACTTCAGTTACTCTCCTATTATTGATTTATTTGTTTATTTAGTTGGTGAGTGTTAGTTAGTTAGTTAGTTAGTTAGCTAGTTAGTTAGTTAGTTAGTTAGTTAGTTAGTTTAGCTAGTGAGACAGCAGCCACTGAACCAACAACTGACTGATTCAGGTAGACTTCTTGGCAAGTCAACATCAGGGATCCATGAGTGCTCACTTTCCTTGTCTTAGGATTACATTACCTGCCATCATACAAGCATTTCGCAAGGGAACTGGGGATCTGAACTCAGGTTTTCATGTATGTATCATGTGGTATCATGAATGAGAAATGCACCCCCCCACAACCCCATAGTCTCAGACATTTGGACCCTAATTTGTATCACTGTTTGAAAAGTGTATATAGTTAAGAATTGCTAGAGGAACTATGTCACTGGTTACAGACATTGAAATGTATAATCTTTTAGCCATTTCTCATTTATTTTTTCCACTTCCTGTTTGGGACTTAATATGTGAGCAATCAGATTCCTGTCTCTCTAACATGTGAGCTGCTTGCTGACAAACTTCTCTGCCAGAAATAAAGGGATACTGTCCCCTCTGGAACCATAAAGACAAGTGATTTTCTTCTCATTTAGCTGCTATTCTACTTCTTTATACCACAGCAACAATAAAAGAACTGAAATCCACAATAAACAATTTACTGACAACCTTCTTCCCCAGGTTTTTAATTTTAGACTATCTTAATGTTTGTAACCTTCTTGTTTTTGGCTTAATTTTAGATATGTTTGTGTTTGTTTTTGTTTCATAATTTGAGGTTGATAAAACATATTATTATTATGGATTTGTCCTGAAAATTACCTTAGAGAAGCTACTTCATTGTCATAATATAAGGAATAATCTTCCAGATACTGTATCCTTTCTCTGAGTCACATAATTCAAATAGTTGAGGCAGGAATATAGATATGTTGTTATGATTTTAAAATATTCATTTGTGCACGCTATGAGAGTCATAGGCATTATGGTGCCATACTAGAAAAAATTTGCTTACCCAATAAAAACTAACACATATTGGATAAGATTTATAATTATACAATTACAGACTAATTTATCAACATCCTTAAATATGAAATATGAATCAAACCTAAACATATGTGAATTTGCTGCCATGAAGATACCTTACCTAAGTCTATATCTTTGGAGTAAAAATTCTAATTTAAAGAGGCTCACAAGCTTTGTGTGTTTACTGAGTGGAAACCAAGCGGATACTCCACAGGTGTCTCACATTACTACTGTTTTGACAGCACATATTTTATTTGTTTTTCCACACCAACAGAGAGACCCAGCAGTAGTATAGTAATTGTGCCAAAAAAGAGGGGGGGGACCCAAACACTATCAGTAATGCTTTGTATTTATTTAGAAATTTAAATTCCCAAATAAACAATCAATGCATGTTTTGATTATTATCAGAAGTCCGAAATAATATGTGTTAAAAAACAAGAGGTCTGCCGTTTAAAAATAAGTAGTGAAAAATTTCATGAAAGGCTATCTAATGGGGAGAACTAAAACATGCTCTGTGTTATTTCTACTTATGTTAGATGAAGTATGGAATTTCTAGGCATTAAATTCATTCATTCCTATATAATGATTACTCAAAATGAAGTAGTAATGAATGAATTTCAGATATACAGTATAGAGGCTATCACTGGGAATACAAATTCTTAGCTTAACTAGAAGCTTTACCTGACATGGGCATTTGAATACTTTGTGGGGAATTAAGACATTAAAAAATAAATAATAATGAAGGAAATTTACTTTACATCAAGGATGCATTGGTTTAAATCACTTTTTTCCCGATTCATAGTATTTATTTATCCCTAAAATTCATTTAATATCTTTTGTATTTTGCTACCTGATTCTTTTATTAAATGATAATCATTCTATTTTAATGGCATATTGCTGAATGTAAACCTATGGGGTTGTTATTAGCATAGCAGATGATACCACTCTGTGAGGGAATACATACAAAGTGAGAAATTAAACTTTGATAAAAGTCCCTAGATAGATATGCGTGTGGAGTTGAATGTTTAATTATGTGCTTGAAGTTCATTTGTGAAGTGCTCCTGGTACAAAAATACACTAACATTCGCTGTTGAACTGTAAAGAGTAATGTCATGAACCTGCTTCTATGGGGAAAAAATGAGCACCAAAAATGTGAGTCACATTTTGTCTTAAAATTTCCAGAAAGTTAGGTAGATAGTAGTTATTAATAATCACAGGAAAGGGAAGGAGGAAGATATTTTTTTCACTTTGGAAATGAAAGCTAGATGTCAGACATATTCTCTAAGGAACAAGTGGGATAAGTCTATGTTTTCTGGCATGGATCTGCGCTACTCAGCTAAACCCTAAGAAGGATGCAGTAAATGGCAAAACTTATACAGTTGTATCAAGGATGAACCCAAATTATCTCATGTGATATTACTCTATTGAGATCTGTATGAGGCTTGTAATAACAAAAATGGAACTAATATCTAGTTTGTCCTAAGCACTGTGCTATACGGTTTTTTTTTTATGATTTTCATTTATTTCTCCTTTTCAGATTGAGATACTAAGTCCTAAAACTTAAGTGATTATAAGTTTTCATTTTGTTGAAGTAAGAGTATTAAATTCTAATCATCAGGCTTGAAAACTCACTATGTCTACTGTTTCATGTAGCTTGGTTGGAAAAGAAATGTGTATTTTCTATCATCTAAAACTCCATCTTTATTATTATAGGCATACAGGCTACTTAGCTACTTTTTTTCTGATAAGTAACTAAAAACATACTTTCCAAAATCCTTTGAAGACTGAATATCCATAAGCAGTGTATGAAAACTGGATTCTTTTTCCAGTCACTCCATAAAATTTAATTCGAAATGGGTCAAGTACTTTAATACAAGACTTGAAATTTTGAGTGTACAGAATGAAATGGTACAAGAACTAAGCATAAACAGAAATGCAATTTTCTGACTATGGCACCTATAGCTCAGGAAACAATAACTGACTGACAAATGATCTTTCAGGAAGTTAAAAATCTACCAAGAAACAATTGCTACAGTAAAGGGATGGCTGACATAATCAGAAAAAAAATATTTGTCACCAATTCATTATATTTAATCAAGCCTTAATGCCAGGAATATGTAAAGAACTATAAGCTTTAACAGCAAACCACAGGTTGAATCCAGTCAATAGAGAGGCAAATGAATGGAACTCACAGGTCTCAAAAGAAACAGAAACAGACAATAAATAGATGACAAAATGTTCAATACTCTGAGTCAGTAGGGAAGAGCAAATCAAAACTCAATTCCAGTTCTATCTCATCTCAAACAGAATAACAGTTACAGAGAAAACAAGCAACAGTTCCGACAAGAATGCATGCCGAGGGAACCTCTTTGTACTTCTGAAGCCATGGTGAAAATTAGTATCGGGCTCCTGAAAACCTAAAATATAACTATCAGATAATCCTGCAATTAGAATCCTGAGTTGTAGTTCTAGTCAGTATACAATAGAGATATTGTATATTGATATTTATATTATAATGTTGTTCACAGCAAATTATAAATTCAGCCTAGTATTTTTATAAATATAAAGAAAACATAGGTATTTATATTATTCAGTTTCAAAGAATATGTCATGTGCAAAAAATGGAAAAATTAATTTAAGTGAAATAAAATTAAGAAAGAAAAACATTGAATGTTTCCTAATCATGTGTTGTTAATATAGTGTTGCTTTTATTTCCTCAGATGAAGTGAAGAGATGAGAGCCATACCCAGTCTGAGCAAGTACATGTCTTGTGTTTAGTGTTTCTATCTAAATATCCTTAGGCCTAGGCCTGGAAGCTTCTAGCCTTCATACAATCTAATCTTCTAAAAGCCCAGACCATGAAGGCTTCAGCTTCCAGCCTGTTTGCTAGCTTTGTATTGAATGATTCAGTCTCTGTGACTTACTGCTGAATAAACTCACTCTTTTTCGCTCTTTCTGAACTCTGATTGGCTGCTTCAACTCAGCTGTTATGGCTGAAACTCCTCTCCAAAATGACTGATTAAAATAGGCTTCTCTTGGCTTCTGACTGGATTTCTCTGGTTGGAAAGGCTGCCTCTGAACTCTAGGAGCTGAACTGCTCTGAACTGAATTGAATTGAATGCCAGGATTTCTAGTCTTCACTGCTCTTAAGTCAACTCTCTTTCCCATCTGTTCTGGTGACTCATTCTGTCAAATCTTTCTCTGACTTGTCACTTTGTCTGCCTCTGCATTAGACATCATTGTTTGAGATTAAAGAAGGGTACTAAAGCCATATCTGCAGTCCAGCCAGAGGGACTGAATAATTTTTGACCTAACCTTAGTGTATGTCTTAATTTAAAGACTCTCTTACTGTCTACATCCTTTTTTGCTTTGCATGAGAGAAGTCTTAACCATTCAATATTGGCTCTAATTTAAGAACATTGTAGATATGTACATACTTTTGGTTGTTCGTCTTTTGTGTCTCACTAATATTATGCACTGATATTTCCAAAGGACTTCTTATGGTTTACCACCTGTTTAGCTTAAATAAGCATTTGCAATTATAACGAAATACTTTTAGATAGAAAAATACTTGAAGCCATGATTGTCCATTTGCAAACATATGATATTGAAAAGCACACTATGATTTAGAAGCTCCCATGTCATTTCTGTAATAATTATAATGTAATAATTAATATTACATTAATGTAATAATTATATAATATTGCTTATATCTCATTTCAGAGTGATTGTGTGAATACCAAAGGTGTTAATATGTAGATGAAATAAAAATTACAGTCAAAACATCACTAGTAAACTTACGTTGAATATTAAACTAATATAAAACTGGCTCATCTAATACTATTGTTTAAATTTGTTTTCCATATTTTATACTTAATGACCAATGAAATGTGGGATTAGTAACTTTCCCTTTAACAATACTATTAGGTGCATACAGTGATTGATGAATATTTAAATTATGAACTTTAATCTTCAGGAACATCACAGAGGAGGTGATAACTTATGAACTCATATACATTTTTTGTACACATGATAATTAGGCTTTCTAATTCCTAAAGGTACTTTAGGCAAACAGTAATTCTTGTTCCAGCCCCTTTCTCTGAACACCATAAAGGACCATTTGAAATATGATATAAGTTTAATTGGAAAAATTTATCATTATGACCTCTAATTTCTAAGGACTTGAAATGACAGTGTAGTGTACAGATAGTTGTTGAGCCACAGATTCTACAAATAGGCACTGTTATCAGGGACAAAAGCCACTTCCCTTCTTCTCTTCCCTTTTCTTCTTATGATGTATAAACAGTACACCTATAGGTATGTAAACCACTATTTTAATATCCCTTCCATATTTCTTGGAAAGACAAAAGAAATAGTTCTCATATATAATATCAAATTTAATAATATATTATAGACATGTGGTAACCTGAGCTTATAACACAACTATACATGAACAAACTGGTTTACACAGACATTTATATTGTTTGTTTCCTTTCCATTGGCTATTGAGAATGTGCACATATATTGGTATGTGCTTTATTAAAAGCATTTTTGTACGCCTTTCTCTCCAACGTCTTCTCAAATCACATTTTAGAAACAGCACATGAATAATTGTATGATAAAGCATACCTCATGCTTACTCAATTATTTAAATTCTGTGGGAATCAAGTTCAACAATATCAAGGAATAGGCAATCTTCAATGTCCTTGGCATTGCATCCTATAATTCTAGGCAAGTTTGCTTTTTTCTGATGAGTATATGGAATTCTTTATTGTTATTTAATTCCATTTATACACTATATTTAAAGGAAGTCTATTTGTTGATTTATGGATTTTTAACATATTTTTTTCTGTGAATTAGATGTGAACTCAAAATAGCTTTGTGCTTATCTTAAAAATTATGCGAAACTGGTGCTGCAGATATGGCTAGGTGGGTAAAGAAAGTGTTTTGCAGGTCTGAGGCCATTAGTTGAATGCATGTACTTCTCACATCTGCAATCCCTGTGCTTCCAGGACAATGTGGGGACTGGGGACAGGAGAATCCCTGGAATATGAGAAGCACCAAGAATCTATAAGGTACATTATAGAAAATAAGGCATAAGACTAGATCTGCTGAGGGTCAAATCTAACTTACAATGCACCAGCCAGGGCACAAATAAACAGTCACACACACACGAGCGCGCACGCGCGCGCACACACACACACACACACACACACAGAGAGACAGAGAGAGACAGAGACACAGACACAGAGACACAGACACAGAGATAGAGACATAGAGAGAGAGGCGAGACCAGCAAGACAGGCAGAGCAGAGACACAATGACACAGAGAAACAGAAAGACTATAAATAATCAAGTAGAAGAGTTCATCTTTAAATTCTTCCACATAGAAACATACCCTTAAATATAATAATATATTTTAAGCAAGCAAAATTACTACACTAGTGACAGAAGGCAGGGATATGTAACTCATGTTTCATTTAAAATATAGGATATAGTGTAGCTAGGTATGTCTCCTTAGATATTTTAAAATGGGTCTATTCTTTATCAAAATATATTAAGATATGAATTTAGTTAGTGTAATGGTATCTATTTAAAAACTAAGTCAGTGGAAGTGACAGTTCTGTGACTAGCGTATTAATTAAACTGATTAAAAGTAACATTTTACTGTCTCCTTTAACAAGACAAAACATGATTTTCAGTGACTAGTAAAAATAGTAATCTCACAGATATCTATTCAAGTCTGCTACTTCTGCTTCATTACACCCATGCCCAAAATATTTACCAACGAATAAAATAAAAGTGGTTATATTAAATTTACATGTCATACCTTCTTAAGGGACACAATATGGCTCACTCCAAGTTGAATTATTATCTATTTATATTTTATAGTGCTAAAATGCTAATACTCTGTTTAGGAATCAATTCATTTTAAAATTATACTATGGAATTTCAGTTCCCAATACATAATCAGTCCAATAAAATCATAAGAAATGCTTTAGATACACAACCCTCATCTCTTGAGTCTCTTGACTTCCTAGCTAAAGTATGAAAAATGACTTAGCTCTCATCAACATAAGAACATAGAAGTTTCACCGGTGAACGTAATATCAGTCCTATGAGAATAATTCTATGTATCCTTACCTCACCTGTTTGAAGTTCATGTCAGTTACAAATTACACTGCTTTAGGGAAGTGGACATAGTAGGTTCTGTTCTCAGTCCTACCAATTCACCATGTATAGAAACTTGTATGTATTTAAAGTACCAGGAGTGAATTACCTGCTATTGAATGGGCTTAGTTACAGTGTTTGGTTACCTCCATATGACCTCCTCATTCGCAGACCTTTTATAACATGGTAGTAAAAGGAAAATTGGGAGCTTTGTGATCGGGATTCACATTTCAGTTTTATGAGTTATTGTTTGTTTTATAGGCATAATTTAATGATTTAACTTGTAGTTTATAAAGATGTCTTATAATGATGAAGCAAAGTAATATTTGTAAACCATTTCTAGTGATTAATGCTGATTAATTGTTGATGTTATTATTGATACAACTCTCAATAGGGTTCATATCTTAGGCTCTATTCTGCATACTCAATCTTCAGTTTATAGATTTATTACAATAACTTTATAAATGAAGTTAAAATCAATTAAACATTAGAATTTTCTCAAATATTTTCATAATATACATAGTTAAAAATGTTTCAAATAAACTGCATTAGAGAAAATGATATAAAGTCTAAAGTATTTTGATTGTGTTTTAAAGTATTTTAAAGATAATAAAAGATATCCCTTTTATAATTAAAATCTCATTAAATTATCATCAAGTATATGCCTTTACCTAAACTATTTACAATAAACATAAAACCATGAAGAGAATGAGATAAGCATCAAAACTAAACTATATTCTTTCTTCTATCAACAGCCACTATAATATTCTAAAACTGATATTTTAAAATCAAATTCAAGTTTCTATTTTTGCTTGTAGAGTAGATCGAATATCAAAATTGCTAACTTGAGAATCAACTTTTTCCATTTAAAACCTTTAATTGACATCACAAAGACGAGAAAGAAGCAGAGCAAATAGGTGTGTTTTAGAAGGCAATAAATTTCACAGATTTTTCCCTTACCTTTTCTATAAATACGCAACATGATATTTATGATTACTATAATGCCACAAGCTAAGCAAAATGATCCAACTTACAAAAAATTAAATATTTTGTAATATAAAGAAAAGAAGCATTTCTGAGTTGGTGTAAAGCATCCATCTGTGCCTTTACTTCAAGCAATGCTGAAGAGCAGACAGATATTCTCTAGGTAATCATTGGCACCCTCAATATTCACATCTAATTGATACGAATTAATAAGAGCATATTTTAAAGGAGAGGCTTAAAAGAAGGAATTATTTTCTCTATTTGAACTGTCTCTTCATTTATTTGCTTATAGATTAAATAAATCAGTTAAATTGCATTGAAAAATAATCCAATTTCGTGGTTTATAACATTCATAACTTGGAAAACATTGGGCTTATATATTTTCATATCTGGTCAAGAGGCCTTTTCTCTCTTTTTATCATTAAGTAAATAGGATGTGAAGAAAGGAAGCTCTCTACAAACACTCAGAGAGCTTGGAGGCACATAGTGTTCTAGGTTCACTTCTGTTCTAACAATAAAATATCCCAACAAAAAGATCTAGAGCAAAAAAAAAAAAAAGAAAAGGTTTATTTGTCTTATGACTCTAAGTTATAGTGTATCATTTCAGGGAGGGAAAGGAAGATGGCTTTAAGGGTAAAGGTACTTGTCACCAACCCTGGTGACCTGAGCTCAACACCTTGACCCCAGGCCACATGGTGGAGTGAACTGACTCCTACAAGTTGTCTCTAACTTCCACTCATGGCCATGATAAATGAATGCTTCCCTACTCTTCCCTTCTCAAATAAATAAAAATTGAATTAAACATTAGAATCAACTTTGAACTAGATACTTATGTTGTTAAAACTTAAGATCAAAAAGAAATCTACATTTAAAGATTCTCATTTTATCGCTATCACAACTGTCAATGTAAGGCATATTTAGAACCATGTAGAACCCTTAAAGTGTGAACTACAAACAGGTTATAAGTTAAAACAAACAAACAAACAAAAAAATAACCTATATTTGGTATTTTTATAGCTTAATGAAGTAACCTTACAGTCTTTGATTATAAAAAAAATTACTGGTTCTATTTTGGTATTCACCAAAAGCATAATAATTATAATACTAATATCAACAATAACAACAACAAGAATAACATTGTCAGAGACGTCACTTAATACTAACAGAAATGAATGGGAAAAAGTCCATGAGTTTGGAAAAGAACAAAGAGTGGTATATAGGAGTGTCAGAAGTAAGGAAAGGAAAAGGAACATAAAGAAATTACTTTATAATTGCAACAAATAAAATGAATTATTTAAACATTTTAATAACTTCATTACATGAGTGTTTTGTCTCAATATATGTATTTTCATTACATGTGTGCCTGCCTCATGAGGGAGAAGACTACATTGAATCCTCAAGAATTAGAGTTATAGATATTTATGGGCCATCATGTGGGTATTGGGAACTAAATTCAGGTCCTCTCCATAAAAAAAGAAACAAAATCAGTCCATGCTTTAACCCTTCAGCCATCTCTTCAACACCACACACACACACACACACACACACACACACTATCTTAATTAAATCTTTTATAAATATATGACAGCTTAGAGTTATATTACGGGGCTGAGGCCACTGAGACTTAGGAAGCAGAATAAATTGCCTCAGAAAAGGACTTGACAGAAGGAGGCAGACCCAGAGCAAGGTATCATTATCCAAGGTATCCTGTTTGTCACTCATTGCTTATTATCTTGGCTTAAATAAAACTTGTTACTCCTGTTATACTACACTGACTAACATCATTGGCATTTACTGCCATGACTAAAGTAACTATAATTACATAAATTATAATTAATTTTCTCAGTTGTACTAGCATTAATTCAGATGTTACTTATGGTAACTGGGTACTTCATTGTAGAGAACAATGCAAATATTTCTTCCTCACAGAAATTTCCATTGAACAATCATATGAAAGAGAATGCAGCATATGAAACTGGAAGCTCCCTGCACTGCAAACATGCTTGACTACAGAAATCATATTAATCATGATTTATAAAAGCACTTTCCTATGCTTGCACACTACAGGCAAAGGGTAAATATTTTCCAGAAACAGAATATTTACCATGAGTAGGCAGGTATATAGAGATAACTTAGACTATCTCATGTTTAGCACAGTGTTTTGAATATACAAGTAGAATAAATAAAATTAATGAATATTTGAATTGGCTTAACTTTTGAAAAGAATCTTGAAACTTTTCCAGTAATGTTGATTCAATTAATATGCTTGCTGATAATGGTTCACAACCTAATAACATTTATGTAAAATTATCTACAGTTCAGTTGAAGAGACAATAGAATGAGTTCTTGGAGCTCTTACATTTAAATCAAATCAGTATCTGCATTACTGACATTCTGTGCATTTGCTTGTATTTTATTGCCAACTTATCATTAATCATCTATTCAAACATTACACAAACATCTTAGCAATAATTCTTCCTCAACTATAGCTTTTAAGATTTGAAGATTGGACTATTTTTATTTTCAAGCAATTTAGTATTTCCTTAATTATGATCTTGGAGAAACTGTCTTAAATAATTCTTGGAAATAATAGAACACAAAGAAACAGATTGGGAGATTGTTGAACACAGTACACCCTGTTCAGTTATAGGACTGTAGGATGGATTTCCACAGATATAATCAAACTGTAAGACAAATGTTTGTCAGGTCAGCATCATGTAAATATAAGCAAAAGACACAATGACACAATAGGGGTGTTTTGTACTGAAACAAACCTCAGTAACAATTTATACTATACGTATGTTCAGTAAAATGGAGGAAGACCTTTTTCTAAATTCTAGTAGCTCAGAGAAATATTTAGGATCTATCAAGTGTGACCTGCTTTCTGTAATTAAACCTGAGACATTTATGACAACAGAGACATGGCAGTGATGGTATTCACCCTTTATTCTTTCCAATGATATAGATGGGTTGTTTCTAAATAGTGTTTATAAACTTCGGCTGGAGAGTCAGGGGTCCTCACCCCAGCAGGAGGTAAATAGCAGTGCTTATTCCTTCTTTGGTGTCTAGAACAATACATGGTAAATTTGTCATTTCTTCACAGTTCAGGTCTTCAACAGGTATAAACTGTTATTAATCTGAGGTCATGGAGGAGGTGTGAGGATTCTGATTTTAACACCAATTTCTCTGTTTTGGAATCTCAGTGCCTTAGTGAGAAATACCCAACCCTTCTACTGCTTGTAGGATCTCAAGGAAAAAAGTTCACCATTGTAGAAATGCCCTAAACAAGCATGCTTGCTCATTCAATGAGTTTTAGCAAGGGTCTAACTTACACCTTATCTTTCTTGTCTTGTAAGTTATATGTCTTGTCTTACAAAAAGGAGCATGAAGATATTGTCTTACCTTTGAAGCAAGAAATAAAACTGAAGCTTAAAAAAAATCTAAGTAGTATAGTTTTGAGTGGCCATCGTAACAATTAAATGCTCCAAAGATCTTCTGAAAGACACTTCAGGTATTTAATAAGATTAACTTCAAACAGTGCATTTTCTTCAGGATCCCTGAACATGGCAGAGGTTAAGAGCACTCTGATTTATACTTAATTTACTTACTTTTGTTTATGGATTTTATGCCTTCCTGCAAGTCTGTGTACCATGTTTATGCAAGTTACACAGAGGCCAGAAAAGTTGTCAGATTCCCTGGATCAGGAATTGTAGAGTGTTTTTGGTCTGTCAGAGGGCTACGTGGGACCAAATTCAGGTACTTCAAAAGAATAATAAGTATGTTTAACCCATGAGCCATCTCTGATGCCCCTACTCAAGCAGACCATTTTAGTAGGCATTACTAAAAAAAAAAATATTGACCAGAAGTTATGAGTATATTCCTTGGAAAGCCTATCTGGTACAAACCCCTTCCCCACCATCACCAAGACTCATTTTATTATGGTCACTACATTTCCTAATTCATGGTAGAGATAATAAGAAGTTTTCATTTCCCTCATTCCATTCCTTACATTCAGTCACGAGTTGTATAAACCTTTGGGGTTGGGGGGAGCGGGAGTGACAAAAATGACAGTTACGACTCTTTGAGTCCATAATTAACTTCCAGTCTTTAAATATATTACTATTTTCTCTCCAATATAAATAGAAGATTACGCTTTTCCTTCTAGTCAATTCACACTGTCTGGCATGACAAGCAAACGGTATTTTATAAGAGCATTGATTGAAGTATCGTTTCTACAAATTACAGACTCTTCACAAGAACCTGCCACTCTTTTGGCTGATTCTCTGCTTCCCAGAATGTTCACTTTAAATTTGACTTGATACAATCATTTCCAAGCAGTCTATCCTTTAGCTGAGAGAATTGTTATGATATTCTTTCCACAGATGTCAGATTATTCTGAGGAGGTGTCCTCATGCAAATGTAAGTTGCACCTTTGCCAAGCATTCTATTCAGTCACAGTTCCCAAAGTGGCCAGGTTGACCCCACTTAAATAGCACAATGCCCTTTCACAGAGCAATTGAATGGTGCTCAGCATCTCTACTGTCAGAAAAAGAACAAGAACGAGTATATCTCTTGTCTAGATCAAGGCAAGTGTCAGGGCCCATGAAGGGCAACTGTGGAGATGGGATCTAAACTGAAGGGCTGGGCAGTATGCCTGTGTCTGAGCAACAGAAGGCTAGGAAGCTAATGCTGTGAGATAAAGAAGACAGGGCCCGCACAGAGCACAGAGGAAGCAAAGCCCAGAGCATCTCCCTGCCTTAGACAAACAAACAGTTCCAAAGGAGTGTTAGAAGAGACTATGAACATGGAAGTAGCTTTATGTCTAAATGTGTCACATTCAGCGTCAATCCAATGATTGAGCTGGAATCATTCAGAATATGAAAGAAGAGGCAAAGGAGTTCGGGCAGTATGTTGATACAAAGGGAATCAAAAACAGAAATACTATCAGGGAACTCAGGAAACTATGACTTTCTATCATCTGAGTGAAAGGTGCTGCAGTTGACAGTTCTCTACTTTCTTCCTTTAATGTCTGCAAGGAGACTGTGCCATAACATAGTCTCACAATCCTCATGATAAAGACTCAGTTTCTGAGATTGTCAGGTTGTGCAGAACAGGTAAGCATTAAACAGAGAATTCTGATTCCACAGCCTTGTTGTTTGACATTCATTGAGTAAGCACAGGTAGTCTTCTTGTTTTGATACCTGTGATTTATGTGAGGACTCCTGAATAATGTAGGAGGTCTGAGGATGTTAAAAACTAGAAGATAGACATTGTGATAGTTTAATGTACTATTTTAATTAGTGTCCCATGTACATTTCAAACCACAGGTAATTATCAATGGTAATACTCACAACTCCTTGATTAAATTTTACATCATTGAGGTGTAAAGTTATGTGTAAACTCCACTATACAGTTCAGTTTTATACTACTAGAATCCATAAAATATAATACATTCATTATATTATTGTTGAGCATTTTCAAAAATACTAGAACATAATACTTATTTTATTTCTTTACATAACAAATGATCCAATTAAGATAATCCAGTAGAAAGCTGCACAAATGACTATTTTATTTATAAATAGTGACTCTAGGAAAAACTTGAGGATATCGATTTGAAGTATAAATTATCATATATGATCTGCAATTTAAAATATCCAAAACGAGAATTTTCATGATTTATGAAATGAAACTTAATTAAAATATTTGAAAAGTAATATTAAATAAAATAAGCATATTGTTACATGAATTGCAGTTTTACACAGCTTATTATACATAGCAATTATAAAAGAGAATTTTAAAACAAAATGCATGCAAATTTACATATTATTCAATATTTCTTGCTTATATAAATTGTAATATATATGTGAAATCAAATTATCCATTATAATAACATAGGTTAAATTTATGATTATAAATTACTATAATTATCATGTGTTATAGATTTAATCTTTTTTGACATAAGTTAAATTAAATTTTAGATATAACATTACAATTTGACATGAATTTTGAGTACAAATGGTTGGTGAAGAAATAGCCGGTGAGACATCAGCTCTGAAAATGACTAATAAAAACAACAACCATGTCCAAATGGTCTTAGTAAAATGTTCTGTCTTCCTGGGTTAAAGCCTATACTCCCTTGAGTAGAAGTGACATTTCCAAAGACTTTTAGAGAGGTTGACCCATTCATGACGGTGTACCCTGGTCAAAATGTACTTTTGCCCTAGGTAGGAAAGAATGTGCTGTATTAACAGTGTATCCTGACAATGCTGGCATTTGCCTGGTCTATTCTTTGCCTCTCCTCCTCCTACTAATCAACCACAGAGATATGGATGGCAGCGGTTAAACACATTTTTCTATTTAATCAAGGTGAGGAGAAGCATTTTAAATGTATTTCATGCTTTTGACAAAATCAAAACGACTACTGGTTTTGTTTTGCTTCCTGATGTTTTGTTAAAATACCATTATGATAGCAACATGGGGAAGGGGGCTCACCTGAGCTGAAAACTGAAAGTTATAAGCCATCATAGTACTGAAATCACAAATATGAGGGGCTTGAGAAAACTGGCCACACTACATATAAGGTCAAATCGAGAAAACACTGAACCAGTATACCTCTGTGTTAGTGCTCAGCATGCTGTCTCAATTTGTATCCTGTCCACAGATCATCTCATAATGGCACTGCCTATGTTCAGGGTGGGTATTCCCGACAACAGTGGTTATAAGGCATAAGCTTGATGAAGCTTTGGGAACAAAGGTGACATTCAGGGAGGGAAGACAGGACTCACCCGAGGAGAAGGTAGGTGCCTTGGAAATGTGTAATTTAAGGACACCAATAATATACTAATACTAATACCAATACTAATACTAATACTAATACTAATACTAATACTAATACTAGTACTAGTATTTTTTTGTAAAGGAAAAATCAATATGTACATTCTGAAATTATTTTCCCTGTAAATGGTTGAATTTAATTTCACCCTTAAAGGAATGCTTAAAAAAGAAGCTGACAAGTCTGGGGAAAAAAAAGAAGAAAGTTGTAAGTAAGAACAGCAGGTACCATGTTGCAGGGGCAGTGGGATAGAGTACTGACAGAGACAATTGGAATGGGGTAGATCATCACTGGAACAACCTAGAAAGCTAAGTCAATGGAAAATCCCAGGAATGTATTAGGGTGACCCTATCTAAGACCCATAACAATAGAGGATATGGACCCTGAACTGGCCATCTCCTATAACAGTGAAAGACTTTCAATGAAAGGATTGGGACAGCAACTCAGCCACAAAACTATTGACCTAAAATGCATCCTGCCTACAAAATGTATAGGGATGAAGATGAAGGAGAAATAGAGGGAATGGCTAACCAATGACTGGACAAGCTTGAGACTCCTGCTGTGAGAGTGAGCCCACAACCATCATCAGAGATGCTTCACCCAGCAACTGACATAAACAGATACAGAGACTCATAGCCCAACATTAGGCAGAACTTGGGGAATCCTACAAAAGAGGAGGACTGAAGGTGGCAGCGGGGCCAAGGACACCACAAAAAATCACCTACAGAATCCAATAATTTGGGCACATAGGGACCCACATAGATTGAACAACCAACCAGAGACCATGCATGTGACTGACCTAGGTAGGACCTCTGAAGAAATGTAACAGTTGTGTAGCTTGGTCTTCATGTGAGACTCCTAACAGTAGGGGCAGGGGCTGTCTCTGCCTGTTGTCTGCCTTTGGTACCATTTCCTCAAACTGGGCTGCCTTGCCTAGCCTCAATAGAGTAAGATGTGCCTAGTCTTCTGCAATGTGATATGCCATGGATGATTGATATCCAGCTAAGGCCTCCCTTTATCTGTAGAGAAAGGTGGGTAAAGTGGATGGGATAGGGGAGGAAGGCATGTTGAGGGGACTGGGAAGAGAGAGGGGAGGGGAACTGCCATCAGGAGGTAAAATAAATAAATACATTCATTAACTAAAATAAAACTATTAATTCTCACAATCTTTGCATATGTGTACATGTAATAAGTTGTTACTAGACAAAATGAAACAATATTTATTTATCATGGCATATTACTCATCTCTAAAACAATTACTTCTATTTTTCTTTTTATACACTTGTTCTCTTATAGCCTAGGCTATAACTTACCTTGCTGTATACCTTAGAATAAACTTGAATTTCTAGCACTCTTTCCTAGCTAGTCTCCTGGGTGTGGCCTAAAGAACTATATCAACATATCTAGCTTTATTGAAGAACTAGAGCCAACACCAAAGCTTCTTGCATATAAAACAGGTATTCTAACAACTGGATACATGTCCAACCCTCTTGGATATTTAATCCATTTTTGAATCCTGGAGCTCATTGTGTTTTTATACTTTGAACTCGACCTAGAGTATAATTGCTGCTGTGGAATGAAAAGAATACTGTTTCTGTCTAACTGCATCCCTTTTTTTCCATAATAAGATGGATGAATGAAAATTACTTCTGTCAAAGAAGTGTGAAAAGGTTAACTAGACATTGTACTACTGCACTATGGAAACTACACTTTAATTCAACTGGACAGTGGATTCGAAGCCTCCATAATTAGAATCATATATAAGTCTATAAATGCATGTTGGTAACCACCCCCTCCAAATTAGGTACCATTCAGAACATTTCAGATGCAGTCTGTGATTTGCAGTTAAATATCCAATATACTATTCTTAAGAAGTCAAATATACCTTGGTAGATCAGCACACTTATGTTTTTAAATAACCATATTTATTCTTATTTGACTATAATTAGGACAAAGCTCATAGCTCTGTATGTAAGATAATTTTAAAAGTTATCAATTATTTGTAGAATAATAAAACAACAACATAAAAGAAATATATTTCTAAGGCATATAACCCATCTTACCTAGATGCAATTGCCATTTACAATATTTACTTCTTATTTAGCCAAATCACTTAAACTATTTAGCTCTTTAAAATTGAACAATCTTTCCAAAACCTTGTTTTTATATACATAATTAGATGCCTTCAGTTTTTTCAAACATTATCACACACAAATGCAACTGTTTTCTGTGTAGTTCATATCTTTCAGAATTGTAGTCATCAAAATCAAACATGTGACTACACAAATATTTCAACATTAATGTCAGCCTCTTACTTAGTCAAATGTGGAAAAATAGGCCATAGCAGTGGGGGATTCCCGGAGGTTTTCCACACTGGGGGGTCCCACATAGAGGAGAAAAGTCTGGGGTTCTAAAGGCTGGAGGCTTTGGCGATGGCAAACTCCAATGATAAGAGAATGTCCATAGTTCCAAAAGAGTTTATTTTCATAGTGGATGGTGGATGGATCTGGATGCCCCCACCCCCACCCCCCCCACCCGTGAAACTCAGGGCAGACCTGAGTTAAATAGGGAGGGAGAAAGGGGGAGGGTCTAGAGAAGAAAGCTTAATTTGCTCTGCCCTCTGGCCTTCATTAGTATGTAAATCCCTAGGGCCTGAGGCCTGTAGTCATGCCCTCTATCTGTGCACTTTGGGAGGGGCTGTAATGGCCTATGTGACTGAACAATGTAGTTCTATGGAGACTAGACTGCTTTTCAGGACCCTGGGTTCTAGGGATGTGGCCGAACACCTGCTGTTCCTCTCTTGGAGTCTCAGGGTTCCAGGCCCATGCCCAACCATGAACCAAGGTACCTTTATGCAGTCCCACAGTCAAATACTTGAAATATGTCCACAATGCCTAGAATTTCTTCCATGTATTTTATTACATAGTTCTTTGAGTCACACTTTAGAGCATGCAATACATTAATGTAAATAAACTTCAAAATAAACACAGGTATTCTAAGGAATCAACTCTTAACATTAATAAATTAACCATTTCTATAAATATCCAGAAATATCAAAGCACTATTCAAATAAGATATTTCGTCTGAATGATAGTGTTTTACGTCAGTGTAACAAAAGATAATCAGTTGCATGAATCATAATACTGCAATGAATTTAGTGGCTAAAACATACTTATATGTGACATAATTTCATTTAAAACTTTTAGTTATTATTTTTGAAGTACTGATCTTAAATGTGGAAATGAATATGAAGAAAAATTTAAAGCTTGTTTTTATAGAGAGAAAAATAAGTTAACAAGCTCATTTTATAGGGGAACAGGCGAGAGGCCCAGAGGGCCAGGATGATGAATGGAAATATGTAGCCTTTGGGTGTGAAAAGTGGAGATACTCTCTAGAAATTACCAGAGATCTGAAAGGTGAGAGACTCTCAGGACTCAATGGGGGTAACCTTAGCCAAAATTCTCAATAGTGAGGAGAGAGAAACTAAATTGTCCACCTCCAATAGAGAGACAGGGACTCATATGGGAGGATGGAGTTACCAACCCATAATCAAAAATTTTAACCAAGAATTGATCCTGTCTGAAATAACTGCAGGAACAACAATGGAGATAAGACTGGAAGGAAAGGCTGTCCAGTGACCGCCTCAACTTGGGAAACATATCATGAGGGTGGGGCATGGAACCAAGGCCTGATACTCTTACTGATGCTATGATTTACTGACAGATAGGAGCCTAGCATGGCTGTCCTTTGAGAGGCCCTACCACAGCTGATTAAGACAGGTGAAAATACTTATAACCAACTAGTGGATTGAAGTTGGGGACCCCTATGGTTGAATTAGTGGAAAGGTTGGAAAAGCAAAGGGGAGGGAGACTCGATAGTAAGACCAGCATTATCAACTAACCAGGACTGCTGGGAGCTCCCAGAGACTGAACCACCAACCAGGGAGTATACATGGGCTGGTCTGAGGCCTCTAGCACACATGCAGCAGAGGACTGCTTGGTTTGATCTCATTTGGAGATGATGTGCCTAATCCTCCTGAGACTTAAGGCCCCAGGGAAGGGGGATGCTAAGTGGAAGAGAAGGGGAGCACCCTCTCAGAGGCAAGGGAGAGGAGGAATGGGATAAAGAACTGTGGGAGGGGAGCCAGGAAAATGGGAAATAATGACTAGAATGTAAATAAATAAAATAATTTAAAAAATAAGATTCTAATATCATAATGACATCAAAAAAGGAATATATTCCTTTATTTCCTAACATAAATATAGAAAATTCATGAAAGATGCAATGCTTCCTGCTTGCAAGTTTTAGTTGTATTGTCTTATTTTAGATTTCTAATTCCAGCCATTCAGCTTCCTTTTTTTAATAATTTTATTTCCAATTTTTTCTCCTCTCATTCCTTTATGTAAGTAGCAATTAGATCTGAAAAGACATTCATTTGGTAGAAAAATATCCTAGAAAAAAAAAGTGAAGTAATAGTGTTGATGTAGGAATCAATACATTTTCAACATAAGTACTTACTATCATTCCATCAATTCTACAACAACTGTCCCCGAAATGACATCATCATTACATGACTGCACATTATGATTATTCCTTTCTGTACCCCAAATTTCCATATTTTATTTCACATGTCTGGATGATTATTAAATTAAAAGTTCCATCTTTAAACGTATGTTCTACATATACTGTGAATATTAAAAATTATTTCAATAAGTTAACAATGTCAATTAAATTTTCAGGGTGCATAAAATTCACTGAGTGAACCCAAAGTAGGCATAAGTCACTGAATATTTCATGTAACACTTGCATATATGTTATTGATTTCAAGTAAATTATAATATAAGCTACTGAATTGCCACTGTAGCTTTGAATATTTTATCGGCACATTTTTAACTATAAATATATTCAGTAAAATTCATGATCATATAAAAAAGTATTCCATAAGAATCTATATGAACAATAACAAACATGAAGTGAAAAAAATCATTGTAAAGTTTCTTATATAAACGATAACTCTAGTTTGTTACCACTGTGTGTATGTAGCAATGAAAAAAATACCATAGATGGCACCAAAATATCCTTAGAATTTGTGACAGTGCTCGGTGAGCTACTAAATGGGAGAAAATGAAACTGAATAAATTAGACTGTTCTCCTAAACTCAGGTGATCCTGTAAAAATCTTAAGATTAGTTGAACAAGATGGAATAGCTTGAGCATTACCAAGCTCTGTCAGGCATGGGCACTATGGTGTTATCGCAGGCATTTGATGATGTGGTCCACCCAGCTGCAACCACCAAACAGAATTCTTAAGCCTGCTTCCTATCTCTGTTTTCAGTCACTGAACATTTTCTTAGAGTGTACTTCTGTTCAGCTGAGATATAGCAATCTGTTATCTTTTACACAGCACTTATAATATCTGTAAATAAAAGTGAAGGTAGCACAGAGACAACATTTCTCATGAAATGAGTATGAAGTTAGATGTTGCAGACACTTCCACATGTGCATACTTGTGGGCATTATTCTACATCATACGCTAGTTTTCATTTTTTTTCTTACCAGTCAGTTTCTTTAATCCAAGTTCTTGAAGTCCAAAGTTGCCATCTTTCCTGTAGTTTAAGAATATCGCTAAAGCATAGCGATCTTCATACAGCTTTGTCCCACGAATAATGCGTAAATTCTCCAGAGGCAGGTAACGAAACTGGTTGAGGGCCACCAGTACGTAGCCAGTGACTTCTCGGATAGACTGGGAAAACGCAAACAAATGTCTATCTTAGAGATAATGAAATTAACGATAAGTTGAAATATAGTCATTCAAATTAAAATGAGCTGACTCTAATTTTCAGCTCTTGATTTAATATACTAATTTTCTCATGATAGTCATTTTTATATTGGATTAACAGAGGACCACAAAGGGTTATAATTTAATTTGAATGTGTTGGATTTCTTTTTTAAAGTCGTGAATGTAGTTATACTAAAATAATAAACTTTATTTTATGAGACATCCCTCACACCTGAGATGTGAATACAGTTAAAGGAATCAAGGTGTCATTCACTGATAAGCTACAATGATGTGATATCACACCATCAATCTATTGAAAGATGAGAATGCAACTGATAAGTGTTCCAAAGTAGAACCATTCTGCGTTGGCTGTAGACTCTGATATCATACCTGGCCTATGGAAATCTAGAATCCATCAACCAGGCTTCCATTGTTTGAATTATTAACACCAAGTTCTTAAAGTAGGTAAAAATTGTATGGCCCAAAACGTAATAGTAATAAAGATGCACTTTAGCTGATATAGGACCATTATTAAATGTTCTAGGGCACAATAAGCACTATGCAGAATTTGGAGACTTTGCTGTGTGATCAATCTTTTATTTAGATTAGTTCACTGATTCTTCAAATCTCATTCAGGAGAGACTCTTTGCATCAATAACTGTACCCCGCTCCTTGTTCATTGCAGCAAAGGGAGTACAATAATAATCTTACTGTACTGTATATGAAGACTATAGATGAAGCAAACTCAGAATAAAACAAAAGTATTGATCAACAAGTAATGCTATGAATTATGTAGTATCTACAGAGAGAACTCTTTCAAGCTACTAGTTGACAAAGAACAATAAGACAACTAAAGTAGATCAATGATATAAAATTTGAAAAAGACAAACACAATGTATCACTATTCAAAATTGATATGATAATATACATAATGACCCAAAAAATTCTACCAGAGACTTCCTACAGCTGATAAATAGCTTCACCAAGGTGGCCTGATACAAAATTAATTAAAAGAAAAATATCAGTATTCCTCCTTTATACAAATGATAAACAAGTTGAGAAAGAAATTGGGAAAACAACACCCTTCACAATAGACAGGAATAATATAAAATGTATTGGTATAATTCTAACCAAGAAAGTGAAAGACCTGTATGACAAGAACTTCAAGTCTCTGAAGAAATAAATTGAAGATGATATCAGAAGTTGGAAATATTTCCATGCTCATGGATAGATAGGATTAATATAGGAAAAATGGCCATCTTACCGAAAGCAATCTACAGATTCAATGCAATTCCATTAAAATTTTAACATAATTCTTTATAGACCTTAAAAGAAAATTCTCAAATTCATAGGGAAAAACAAGAATATCTAAAACAATGCCATACAATAAAAGAACTTTTGTGGATATCACCATCTCTAATTTCAAGTTGTACTACTGAGCAATAGTAATAAAAACTGCATGGTATTTGCTTAGAAACAGACAGGTTGGTCAATGGAGTCCAATTGAAGACCCACCAAGAAGCTCACACACTTTTAGACACTTGATTTTTGATAAAGAGCCAAAACCATACAAGAGAAAAAGAAAACATCTTCAGTAAATGGTGCTATTCTAATTGGATGTCTGCACGTAGAAGAATGCAAATAAATACATATTTATCATCCTGTACAAAACTCAAGTTCAAGTAGATCAAAGACCTTGACATGCATTAAATCTAGTAAATGAGAAAGTGGAAAATAGCCTTGAATGTTGATATGAAAACAACTCCCTGAACAGAACACCAAGTGCTCAGGCACAAATATTAACAGTTAATAAATTGGACCTCATGAAACCGAGAAGATTTTATAAAGCAGAGGACACTATCATTAAGAGAAATGATCATCCTAAAGATTGGGAATCAACCTTCACTAACCTTACATCTAACAGAGTACAAATATCTAAAATATATAAAGAATTAAAGAAGTTAGTTGCCAACAAACCATGCATGGTATGTACTCACTAATAAGTGGATATTAGCCAAAAAAGTACCAAAATACCCAGGGTATAATCCATAGAACTCAAGGAGGTTAACAAGCTGAAGGGCCCAAGTGAGGATGCTTCAATCCCATTTGAGAGGGAGAAGAAAGCAATCACAGGGGTCAAAGGGAGAGAGAGAGTGACCTGGATGGGAGTGGGGAAAAGGTGAACATGATCAAGTGTTGGGAGGAGAGGAGTGAACCCTGAGTGGAAGTATAATGAATGGAAATATGCAACCTCTGGAGATGGGAGGTAGGTGGACCCTCTAGAATGTACCAGAGACCTGAGAGGTAGGAGACTCTCAGGACTCAAAGGGAGGGATCTTACATGAAATGGCCAACAATGCAGAGAGAGTACTAGTAGACTTTATCTCCAGTAGAAAGACAGGGCATCAAGTGGAGAGATAGAGTGACCATCCTACAATCAAAAACTTTGACCCAGAATGGTTCCTGTCTAAAAGAACTGCAGGAACAAAAGTGAAGAGACTGAGGGAAATGAGGTCCAATGATTGACCCAACTTGGGAATCTATCTCAAGCGGAGGCTCCAAGGCCTGACAGTATTACTGATGCTATGGTGTGCTTACAAAGAGGAGCCTAGCATGGCTGTCCTCTGAAAGGCCCAACAAGCAGTCGACTGAGACAGAAACAGGTATATACACCCAACCAATGGACTGAAGTTGGGGACCCCTGTGGTTGAATTAGAGAAAGAATGGAAGAAGTTGAGGAGGAGGGTGACCCCATACTAAGACCAGGAATCTCAACTAACCTGGACCCCCAAGATCTCTCAGACACTAAGCCAACAACCAGGCAGCATATAGGAGCTGATATGAGACTCTTGACACATATACAACAGAGGACAGCCTCAATGGACCTCAGTGAGAGAATCTGCACCTTACTCTCAAGAGTCTTGAGAGGCCCCAGGGGGTGAGGACATCCTTTTGGAGACAGGGATGAGGGTGGGAAATGGGATGAGGAACTGTGGGAGGCCAGACCTGTTGAAGGATAATGACCGAAGTGTAAACAAACAAACAAACAAAAAAGATTAAAGATACATATTTTTAAAAATATTGGGCTACTGAGCTAAACAGAAAAATCTCAACAGTGGAGTCTCAAATGACTAAGAACTTAAAGAAATATCCTTAGGTATCAGGGAAATGTAAATCAAAACAATGCTGAGATTCCATCTTACATCCATCAGTACGGCTAAAATTAAAAACTCAAGGAACAGCACATGCAGATGAGTATGTGGAACAAGGGGACTGCTTTTCCACTGCTAGTGGGAGTGCAAAGTTGTACAAGCGTATTGGAAATTAATCTGGCAGTTTCTTAGAAAATTGGGAATATTTCTGCCTGAAGATGCAGCAATACTACTCCTGGACATGTACACAAAAGATGCTCTATCGTACTATGAGGACACATGCTCCATTATATTCATAGCAGCTTTATTCATAATAGTCAGACACTAGAAACAACCAAGATGTCATTCAACTAAAGAATAAATAAGAAAAAGGTGGTTCATTCTCACAATGGAATATTATTCAGATATTAAACACAAGGACGTCATGAATTTTGGAGGCAAATGGATGGAACTAGAAAATATCATTCTGAATGAGGTAACACAGACCCCAAAGGACATGAATAACATGTACTGACTTATAAGTAGATATTAACCATAAAGTACAGGATAATCGCACTACAGTTCACAGACTCACAGAAACTAAACAAGAGGGAAGGCTCAAGCAAGGATGCTCAAATCTCATTTAGAAGTGTAATAAAATAATCATAGGAGTTAAATGGAGGAGGGAACTGGCTAGGATTGGGTATAGAGAGGAGAATGGGATGGGTTCGGGATCCTGTGTGGGAATAGACAGGATAAATGGCCAGGAGGGTAAATGGAGATCAGTTGCTGGTAAGGTTGTGGGGTAGGGGGGGCTTCTTTAGAACATGCCAGATACCTAGGATGGAGGAGGCTCTCAGGAGTCTATGGGAATGACGTTAGCTGAGACTCCTAGAACTGGAGATATGAAACCTGAAGAAGCCACCTCCTGTACTCAGGTAGTACCCCTAGTGGAGATATAAGGACACCAACCCACTCAAAAAACTTTGAACCAAATTTTGTCCTGTCTAAAATAAATGCAGGGACAAAGATGGAGCAAAGACTGAGGGACTGGCCAAACAATACCTGGCTCAACTTAGTACTCATCTCATGGGCAAGCACCAGTTCCTCACACTATTAATGAGACTCTGTTATGCTTACAGACAGGAGCCTAGTATAACTGTTCTCTGAGAGGCTCAAATCAGCAGGTGACTGAAACAAGTGCAGATTCCCTGAGCTAAGATACATATGCAGAATGCAAACAAAATCTCAGGCAAGGGGATTTCCTGATGCTTACAAAGTCTCAGTTCCATAATTTAAGCTAATATTGGCCTATGTGGACAATAGAGGTCACCATCAAAACGTTTAGATTAAGTTTTAGAGTATCTTATGTCTGTTCTTCCTTGGGCCAGTCCTTAGTCCATCAGAAAGAATCTCAGTAATGTAACATTTTTATTGTTCTACAGGTTTGTTGTGAAAATCACACACACACACGTACACACACACACACACACACACACACACACACACTACATATATATATATATATATATATATAATATTTTTATATATTAGCTAATATAAGAGGTACAAAAGAAAAGCATAACAGCACGAAATGTGAGCTGGACTAACAGGCAAATTTGCCTTTGTCCTTACTAGTTACATAAACGTGTTGAAGCTTTTAAGTCTTAAAAATATTCAGTCTTTTCATCTCTAGAAAATTTGTAAAACTATACCTATTAGAAAACTATTATACACATTGTAAGGTAGAGAAAAGGTGTAGAGCAAATTGTATTTAATGGATGTGAGCTATTATAAATATTACCTCAGAAAGTAGCCAGGCAGACAGATTGTCTCAGGACAATTAGTTGAAGATGAAGTGGTCATAATATCATAGTATAAGAACTATTG
Source organism: Grammomys surdaster (assembly GCF_004785775.1). NCBI lineage: Eukaryota > Metazoa > Chordata > Mammalia > Rodentia > Muridae > Grammomys > Grammomys surdaster. Next base: position 21,722,849 of record NW_021604613.1, read on the forward strand.
TTTTAAACTCTTATTATATAATCTTCAGCATGCTTATATCTTACTTTTAAGGTTTACAACTTATTTCTCCAATTCAGAAATGCCTCCTACATTTTTCTGTCTGTATATTTAATCTCTTCCTACTGACCCTGTTTTTGAATAGACATAATTAATGGCTGTTTAATAAAGTAGAATTGAAATCTAGAATGAAATGCTTTTAAATCATTGTAGCTATTATTTTCCACAGGAAATGATTTTGTGAGCTTAATGCTAATAGAAAACATTGAAACACAAAATTATTTATTTTTTTACTTTTGAACCACTGTCATAAATAGAAATCACCAGAAAGTTCACCAAAAAGAAAACTTTCACCATGTTTTCACCTGAAGGGCCAGAAATGTTCCTTGTCGAATACAAAGGGTATGAGCACCTAGAGATGCACTATCATCATATGGAGACAGCATCTGTTCTATATGACAGATTGTTTTCTATTGTCTACATTGGCTCTGCAGCAGCTTTGTTCAGGTAGTTAATGAAATAGATGATCTTTAAGACTTTGAGTAATTGAGAATCTCCTAACCAATGAGAATGTATCTTTACTTCTAAAGTATTTGAAGAAAATCAAGGATATGAAAAGTCTGCTGGTCCACAATGCCATTCTTATATATGTTGAGTATTTCAGAAAAACCCGTTTGTTATTTCCAAACTTATGACTTATTTCACAGTTCTTTAAAGAACTATTTTTAAATTGATGCAACTTCTGATTTGATATTCCCTCCCTTTTTTCCTCCCCTACCCTCTCTCCCTTCCTTCATCCCTGTCCCTTCCTTGCTCCCTCTTTCCTTTCCTTCAACACCCTGGGTTCCTTCCTTCCTTCCTTCCTTTCTTTCTTTCTTTCTTTCTTTCTTTCTTTCTTTCTTTCTTTCTTTCTTTCTTTCTTTCTCTCTTTCTCTCTCTCTCTCTCTTTATTTTTTCTTTCCTTCTTTCCTTCCTTCATTACTGCTTTGGTGGAACAATAGCTTCCCAAATGTGTCCTTTTCTTTCTTTAGATTTATGTGCATTAAATCTATGCTTCTTGATTTACTTTCATATAAGCTTCTCTTGGAGATTCCTGCCATTTTCTATTTATTTATATTTAAAAACTTCTTTAGCTAGTCAAAATAGCTCTGAATTGTTCTACTACTGTGCTCTATGTATCCAGACCTAATGAGAAATTACCCTAAACATTAATACATTCCGTGAGTAAGGACATTCAGAAATATAATAGTGATTAGTGTGTTGAGGAGACTGGAAGTTAAATGACTGTGATATCATGAGGAGAGGGAATAGAAAACTCTAGTGACAGGAAAGAGGATGGCTGAGGGATAGGAAGTTTCTTCGGCTGGTAATGAATGTAGAAATTATGCCTTCTCTGACGGTGACAAATGTAGCAGCAAATTATAGCTTCTGTATCAGTAAGATTTTCTATTAACTTCCCTAAGGCAATTACTTTCTGTCCCTGCCCCTCCTATCATGTCTAGTAATATCTAAAGCAGACACATTCTTAACGATGACATAATATTAAGAAGTTTACAAGAAAAATTTAATAAGCTAATAACAAGCATTGCACATTTCTTCTGCTTAGAGAGATACTGTTTTATGCTTTGGTTTTCTGCTTTCAGGTTTCCACTATTTGAAACTCATCACTATACCACTCTGGGAAGCTAGGTCTCAGTATCTGATCTAATTATATTTTGGGGAAAAAGTGTATGTTAAATGTCATGTACCTAACTGGAGTAGTGTAGAATTCTTGCTCACTCTACCCAACAAGAAGTAACACTGAAGGATCAGAAATTCTGATTCCCGTCATTCCAACAAAAATACACTCAGCCACTATAAGCCAGTTCTATGAGCTAAACCTGCCATGATTCTTGGAAACTGTGGGCCGTTACTTCAGTATTGACCACACAGCCAGCACTCAACACAAACATGATTTATTTGCAATAAATACATTTCATCCACTGTAAACAGATATTCTTCTCTCCTTTTCCAGAAATAACCATCTTTCCTGGGTCTTTATATTGTCCTGAGCAGTGAGGAGAAAACTTAATAGTACTTATTCAGTTTTTAGCTGTTTCTTTTTTTCCCTGATTTTATATAGATGATATCTCTAATTCAGCTCTAAAACACCTCTTCACTTTGAATGCCTTAATAATAAACTATAATAAAATAGTATGAAACCAAACTGAAACAAGAACACCTCTTTAATAAGAAGCAGAGTCTCAGCCAATCCTAGAAGTTTAGCTCAGCTAATTATAGGATACCAACTGGTCAAATTATACCCATAAAGTGGACCATCCTTCAAATAGGGGGACTGGATAGCAGTAACTGATCATGTTTTCTTTGCACCTTTTCTGTTACCTGCCTAAAAACATCAACTTCTCTTTTGCTAACTGAAGGTCCCTGAGCTTGCCTACCTGCTGCAGATGAACCTAAGAATTGCAAATTATTCTTTGTGCTAAAAATCTGTTCATTTTTAATCTGTGCAAAGATACCTCTATTGAATTACACTAGTTGAAATATGACCTGTAGACCTCTTTATATAATCATACAAGCACCCTGATTTTGTAGTATTTCTAGAGGCATGGCATTACAAATTCCATCATCCAAAAAAAATTTACATGTAAATTAACTGTCTTTGTTATAATACAGGTGAGCTTATGTTTTAAAATCTTAATTTAAATGTGTATTTTTAACTCTCTTATAATTATACATTTTATTAAATTAATATTTTCACATCAAATATGTGTATTAGGCCCAAGTGAACCATGGAATCAAATATTATCTGATGAGAAACATTGTATATATGCAAAAGAAGTAACAATTATTGAAAAAAAGTTGAACTTAATAAAATAATAGAAATGGTTTTAATTAAACGTTGTTTAAATATACAAATGACTTAAAGCAAACAGAAAGTTTGAGTTGTCCAAACTTCCAAATAATTGAAGCTAAAATAAGCACTTATTTTCTGTAATCTTGCAGATTTTGGTTATAACTCGTACCTTGTGAAGACACAAGAAGAAGATTCACTAAAAGTCAAGGGGAGAGGTATCAGTCAGAAGATAGCAAGTTCATCTGACCTGTAATCATTGTTTTTAGCCTCAGTTAAGAGCTGAGAAACAGACTGCCTGATATCACAGACTTGAGAAGTTAAGTCTGGATGAATCTTTTAATCTGCTTTGGTTTAGATTCATCATTTATGCCATGAGAATATTAAGTGCTCAAGATTCTAGAATCATTATAATAACCATATCCCTGCATGTTGCCACAATGGCATGGATTTAGTGTCACTCTAAGGCTTGGGTGTTGAAGTTGTGACACTGACTGCAGCAGTGTGCACTGGCTGGGCCTTTGGGAGGTGATTTGATAATCGGGTTTCTTATCTCATCATTGGATTAATTTACTTACAGATAGACTATTTAAAGATTACGGTGGCACATTCAGGAGATGGGGATCAATGAGAAGTGGTCATTGGGATATTCCACTGAAGGTTATTTTGTTCTGTGCTCTTCTCTTTCTCTTTACTTCTTGGCTACCCTGAAGAAGGCAGCTTTGCTGCAGCCCTGCCTTCCCAGAGGACAGAAACGATGAGTATAAAGAGTGAACACCTGAAGCCATATGCTAGTCACAGCCACAATAAGCTAAGTGATATATTTAACAAAATGCTTGGCTCAGGGGCTAGAAGGTGAGAACTGATGGTTTTACTAGAGAACTCAGGTTTTATTCCCAAATCTACACGGTGGCTCACAATCATCTGCAACTTTAATCTCAGAAGATAATGACAGTCTTCTGGTTTTCCTGGACACTACATGAATATTGCTCACAGACACACATAGAGACAAAACACCCATGTACACAAAATATGTTAGTAAATAAATAAATGCAATCTTAAAAATATTTTAAGAGAAAAATGGATCATAGAGACTCTCCTGCATTAATATTTTCCTGAATTTACAAGTGTAAATTTCCTTCAAGGAACAGCCTCTGTAGCTTATTGTATTAGTTATTTCATCACTGTGAAAAAAACTGACAGAAGCAACTATAAGTAGCAGAGATTTATTTCTGCTCAATAATCAAGGAAGTACACTAATCATGGTAGGGAAGATATGGTGACCAAGGCTCTCCACCCATGGGGTAGAAACTTTCAGGGTAACCTGTCAAATTCCTAAGATCAAGAATCAAAACTGCAAGTCAGGCTTAGACAGACTCTCACCGTCAAAAAGACCCTCTTTCTTAAGCTGAGTTGTACCTCTTAAGGCCCTCCAAATTTCCATAGAAGCGCTGCCAGCTGGAAACCTAGTATTTAAACAGATGGGCCCGTGGGAACATCCACACACAGACTGTAACATGCTGCATGTACAGAACCTGTTTCTTCTATTTCTAAAGCAATCACTAAGCATCTCCAATGTTTAGACAAGAAAACTGCTTGGTACCATTTCAGTCGGCAATTGAGAGTGACAGTTTCATGTCTGAGGTCTTTTATAAATGTGATTTCCTCCACTCAAAATTTAAAAGAGGAAAATAGGCTTGCATGAAATGATGTCTGCCAACTGCTGCCTCTGCTGTAAAACATATGGAAAATGGCCTTTGAGGATTCAGAGTTAGAGGTGATTGCTTGTGAGACTTGTCTGCTGTTGTTTTTTTTAAATGAAAAGGGTGAGCAACTCCAGAAACAGGACAGCCAAAGTATCAGGCTAGGATTTGACAAGATGCCAAGATACACGTTAGTATCTGTCTAAATATTTGGCCATTCAACACAAAACAAAAGGCTTAATTAATTTACAAAGAACAAATACTGTCTTTAATCTTCTTCAATGAGAACAGGTTCTGAATTTGCTGATGAGGCTTCTAATTTTCTATCCTAACATAGCAAGTAGGTATCATAAAGATTTCTGTGGGACAATCAAAACTACAAGTATAAAATCAATTGGACCAGGGACATCAAGACCAGAAATCAGAATAATTTTCATACTTTTGCATTCTTACACAAATTATTAGCTTCTATGCACCGACTTGTTGTTCTAAAATGGCTTTTTGTTTTTAGTGTATATTTTCTATATGTAAAATATTTTACATTATTAATATCTACTTAGTATAGCATAGTGTATTACTTCTGTTTTATAAATGATGAAACTAAGTTGAAAATCCTTCTCAAACTTATATAGGTAAAAAGTTAAGAAGAAATTTAAAAAATATCCATATTCCCTCCTAAAATTTATCTCATTTCTGAAATCAAAACCCAAAATTCTATCAAAATATTCTGACAGTTACTCTCTCATATTAAACCCATATTCACTGGAAAATGTGTTTTAGAAATATTTTTTCAGTGTTATCCTTATGAAAAACTATCAGCTATGTAGGAGCCTACATCATAGTTATAGCAAATGTCATACTCCTAAAGTCAGAACAAACGAAAAAACAAAAACTTCTAAAAATATATGGAAAGCTAAGCCTTACCATATCATATCGCAGCAATCATATCAGTCACATTATATCATATCATAAAAATTCCCTAAAAGTGTTTCTGAAAGTTCTTAGGTATGTATTTTATTGGTATTTAGAAAGTAAGATTCTTTGCAAAGAGATATTTGAAGTGAAATGTGATTTTCTGTAGGAATTCACACTGGAGATGTGACCCAATTTCCAGCCTGTAAAGTTAGATCCTGACCTACCAAAACAGAGACAGGAAGGACAATTACTTAAAGGGTTGTCTACTAGCTGCTTGACAATGTCATATTATTGGCATAAGCTGAGCTTCTTCAATTAAAAGCAGTTTAAGGTTTATTTTGTTTAATTTGGAAAACAGTATTTAAAAGCACTTGGCACATGGAAGGTTACTACACACACTTGTATTCCCTTCCTCCACATCTGCCTCATCTTTCAGGTACACACTTCCATCCAATTACTAATTCCCCAAAAGATCTTTTGTATACTTACTATACAATTTGAGCTGGATTTATGGGAGTTTTACAGTCTGTGGATCCAAGGCAGAAAGAGTACACAATAAGCCTGACCACTGGACTATACCAGAAAATGAAGAAGCATTCACAAACTAGTAAGGATCATGCTAACAGGGTTTAGAGACAATTAATTGTCCACCAAATTAAAAGTAAGTTTTAATTTAAGAAATGATAATAATTTAACAGATTGATCCATCAGGTATATTTTACATGTAAGTTAATTAATGTCATTTAATATAGTGAATTATCATTTTTAGACAGTAATACACAAACACTTAAAGTTCTTAAAAAAGCTTATATATGAAACAAAAAACTGCTTTTGAAGTTTTCTTTCTTTTTCCTATGGAATCCACAATATGACACAATCAAATAATAAAATAAAGCGAACTTCTCACTCTGTGAGCACTAACATAATATACTATCAAAGATGTCAAGGCATGTGCACAACTTTTACTTTTCTTACTTCTGCATGCTCAGAAGTCAAAGATCATGGCTGCATCTGTTAGATTTTTGTTGCTATAATAAAATACTTTTGCAATGACATACTTAAAGAAGAGAAATATTTGTTTTGGCTCATGGTTCTGTGATCCATAATGCACTGGTTACACTGCCATTAGCTTAAGACCACAAAGAAATATCATGGTAGAATTGTAGAGCTGGAGAGGCCCGGTGACCTCATGGCAGCAGGAAGCAGAGAATGCAAGGGAAATACATTTTCAAGGGTCCACTCCCATGACCCTCACTTTATACAGGGTTCTGTCTCCCTTATTTCATTCAGGTGATCAATGATGAAGAGAACCCCCATGGCACTATCACCTCTTAGTGGTCATGCTCGATGGGAGTCACGTGTTCAGTTCACGAGGCACAGGGAGCATGCTTCATAACTAAATCTTAACACAAGGACTAACACATTGAGCAGCTAGTATGAGTCATTTCTTCGATTCCAAAATATCCTAATCTCTTATGATGTTTTCATATAGAACGAGCGCTAAAAGATCACTGAAGGGTCTCTTTTGTAAAGACATTAGATCAGTCACAATGGCACAGTAATTACTCTTGGCACAGTCACAGTAATGAGCTACTCTTATCCCCCCAAACCCACCATATGTCATTTGAGCATTAGGATTCAATGTAGAAATCCCATGGGAACATTACATCTACCCTATATCACACACTTCTATCAAGTATGAGAAAAACAAATGTTTAAAACTATTAAAATAGCAGTCAACATCATTTCACTAACTATAATGAATGTCCTACGTTAATCAAAAATAATAATTTGGAGCAAAGTATGAATTATAGAGACTCTATTTTCTTCACAATTTTCTGAGAAAGCTAAAATTTGCTTGATATTTATAGCAAAAATTTGAGCATTACCATCATAAACTTTTAAATGAATTAATAATCTAAGTTATCTATAGAAATGGATTATAAGAATATTACAATTTACTGCATTGTTTAGCATATTACAATTAATCTCAGAGGTACCAAAATTCAGTAATGTCATATAATGGAAAAAAAGAAATGCTTCCTATTGTATTAAATCAAACATGAGTGAGTCCAAGTTTGAAGAATTCTCTACTTTTCTCCCTATCTCCTACATTTGTCTGTAGAGTTTTTTCTTTCTTCCTTTCTTCCTTCTTTCTTCCTCTCTTTTCTTCCTTCCTTCCTTTCTTCCTTCCTTCCTTCCTTCCTTCCTTCCATCTTTCTTTTTTTCTTTCTCCTTTCTTTATTTCTCCCCTTTTTTCTTTTCTTTTTTGTGGTTACTGCTGGCTTACCTATTTCTGTCTCTGTCTCTGTCCCTGCTACTATCCTTAACATAGGGCTTTTCTCTGTCTTTAATGATCAATATTAAGTTAAACGATTAGCGTGGCAAAATATAGCATTGGATGTTAAAAATAATCTGTTGAAGAAATGCAATGAATAAATCTCTATAAAAGTAAGAACTGTAGTTACTTCAGAGAAAACTGAATTTTAAGAAAATATATCGGGAGAAACAAACTTCTTTTTTTGTAGATTGTTAACTTTTTTGTAGGTTGATCAAGCCACTTCAAAATTCCTTTAACCTATGTTTTAGTGTTATAAACATTGCAGTAGATATGCTATATTTCCAATAATCAAGTGTATAAAATGAGTTACCAGACACAGACAAGAAGGGAGTAAAGATACTCTGTATATTCTGTGACTTATATTTGAATGCAAAATTAGGAAGGAAGGATTACAGATAGTAAAATATTATATACTATCATGTTCTCTCTCCTCACACTCAGGAACTAAATATTTTGGGATTATTTTTGACACCCAGATAGAAATATAAACTATTATGCACATTTGTCAAAATGTCTAGAGTTTTCACAGGTTTAACATTGTTGAGTAGAAAATAGGTAATCAAGAGAGAAGAATCATTTGGGAAAAAGGAATGAGTGAAATATGGAATTTTAAGTACCATGCAAGACCAGGGGTATTCAGTGGTATCTTTCATGGAACAGTTAGGTGGCAATTTGTTCTACTTTTGCAATTAACTTCCTAGTTACAGTGCACAGTTGCAGTGGACTAGTGAGTGGATGACAGAAACAGGGGAGTTTTGAAATCATTGCTATACAAGTGTTGATAAAGAAATAATACAATAATCAGAGCTGACAGGGAAAGTAAACCCTTTTTACCAGTTATAAAACTTTAGGAAGGACAACCCATAGTGAATGATTATATTTAAAGTTGGAAAATGTGGTCGATATGGATGGGACTGAAGACAAGAAGCACAAGAAACAAATTTACATAGATAATTCTTACAAATGGCACACAGCCTTATCATTACAGAGGCTAAGAGGATAGTTTCTTATTTACAGTCCCTTCTAAATATGTTAACATAAGAGTGCATGTCAAATCTCGATAGTAGTACATGATTCTGATACTTTTCTCCATCTCATATTTTTTAAATTTACATATGGCAAATTATATGAATCTATAGACAGATGTAAAACAGTGATTCTCATTGTGTTGCTTGTGTCCTCAGAAAGACATTTGTCCAAGTGTACAGGTAGCTTTATCATCTGTCTGGGAGTTGGCTGTATTACTGGTATCTCTTGAGTAAAGATTTCTTACACAGACAAAGATAATAAATTACCGAGATGGTCTCTTCTTTAACCCAACTATCAGAAATATCAGGTCCAATGTGCTTATAATGCCAAGATAGAGAGAACATGACATAGAATTGGTAAGCTGTGGAAATCACTTAAGTATATTGCTCATAGAATTGCCCTAACAGTGCCTGCCGTGATAGTATTACTGAGATCAGTAGAGCATTCATACGTTTAAAAAATAAATTATATTAACATTCTTATAATACTATTTTCAAATACATATACATATACATATACATATACATATACATATACATATCCTCCCCAAATATAAACAGAAAGAAAAGTAGACAGCTAGGTAAGCTGACACTGACAATGATTATTGCCTATCAAGAAAGTAAATAGATTCACAATATCTATTTATATATGTCCTAACTCATAGGTAAACCCTCCCTCTTGTTCCTTCCATTTTCCTTCTCACCCTTCTCCTTTGTTAAACCTTTTACTTTCGCCTGCATCCTTCTCTTGTCTTGCTTTTCTCTTCTCCCCCTTACCATCTCTTTCTTTTTGTGATTTTTTTGTTAGATATTTAATTTATTAACATTTCAAATGTCATCCTCTTTCCTGGTTTCCCTTCCACAAACTTCCTATCCCATCCCCTATCCCCCTTCTTCTATGAGAGTTTTCCCCCACCTACCCACTCACCCACTCCCACCTCACTGCCTTGGCCTTCCCCTACACTGAGTATCGAATCTTCACAGGACTAAGGGTTTCTCCTCCCATTGATGCCAGATAAGGCCATCCTCTGCTGCACGTGAAGCTGGAGCCGTGGATCCCTCCATGTGTATTCTGTGGTTGGGGTTTTAGTCCCTGGGAGCTCTGGGGGTTCTGGTTGAGACTGAATAAGCTGAATGTTTAACCCAACGAAGGAACAACAATATTTATCATCTCTTTCTTCTGCTTCTCTCTGTTTCTCTTTCTCTGTCTCTCCCTCTCCCCTTCTCATATTTCTTCTTTCCTTCTACTTATAAACCTATTGTTAATAGTTAATCCTTATACATTGAATTTTTTCCCACTTGAAAAGATCTAATTAAGACAATTGGGCAGTATTAAATAAAGAAGTATCCAGAGCAATTTATTTTGCAAAACATATTCAGCCACTTCCTTTGTAAGTATACTTTAATTTTATCGTTGGAAAGTTTGTTTTGGTAGAAAGAGTAAACATCACATTCTTTTAGTTATACTTAGTAACCATACTGATTAAATATAGAAGAAAGTATTTTCTTCCAGTTATGAACCAATGGATGATCTTTTCTTAACCTTCTTTGTTGATTAGACAAAAGCATGGGTCATCTTTTTTAGTTACTCTCACTTGTAGCCTTTCTTTGAGATAGGCTGGGCTTCAGTCCAGGTGCAGAAGGGGAAGGATTCAGTTTTCTTTAAGGAGCTGATTATTGGAACTTTGATCATGCTCCAGTGAGTATGTGGGCAACACAAGTTGGAATTCTGTGTCTTTGTGGGATTTTTTTTCTTTTTTCCTTTTTAAAGGAATGCGTAGTTAAGTTACAAGGTGAAGCCTGAGAAGTGAATGAGATCAGGGTGCATTATGTGAAATTTCTAAATAATCTATACTAATTACTATTAATGATAATTAATAAATAATAAAATATTATATTGTTAAAAAGAAACACATAACTTTCCAGTCCCAAGTGAATGACAGCACCTTCATTAGAGGACTGATCAACCACACCACACATCAGTAGCAGTCAAGAGTACTGGATTAGACTACACGCATCATATACTAGGTTCATAAGCCCCTAAGCAGCAGGAAAAACAGATATTTTACTTGCACTTGTTTTACTACTTTTCCTTGCCACCTTCACCAGTACCACAGCTTTTGCTTTACATAAAGTTGCGTGTTATGAAGGCATTTCATAGACATAAAACGTTTAGCTTCAATCAATCACTTCTAAAACTGTTCACTAAATTTCAATTTTATTTTTCAGAATTCTATTAACTGTGTTGAGGCTTTGAGATAATCACCTACCTAAGAATCTTGGAAAACAGTATTAGTAAACACTTCAAGTAAGAGTGGTTCAAATTTGCATACCACCTTGAAATTTACCATTGAGAAATTTCATACATACCACATGGACACAGACACAAACACACACATACACACACAGACAGACAAACACATTTTGTTACAAGTTGCTTGCTGAACCCTCCATTAATTGTTTTAAGGAAGTTCTGATACTACAATCTGATGTAATCTCTATATACTAACAATCAGAAAAAATAAATAGAAAATCATTCTTGGTGAGGTATGCTTCACAGAGATCACAAATCCCTAATGGAAAGTGTTGCTACATGAAGAGAGAAATAAAACAAAATAGGCCATGGGCATTAAGTTTCTGCAGAAATACTCTTTTCTAGTGCTCAAATCATTGACATCAACTGCTGTAAATTCAGACCACTAGAATACTATTAGTGCTCTTAGCAGCCTGCCTACCTCTCAGAGCCAAGTGTTCTCCTGAGCATGCACTACTGTAGAACTGGCACTATGCTTCCCGTTTTACATAGCACATCAAATTTTATTGTCGTTACCCTTTCTTATATTTTCTTTAAATTTCCCTCATTGAATACAGACAATATCATTTCTCATTTGTGAGTGTCCGGCTTATTTTACTCTCATTCCAGTATTGCACAAAATAATGTATTACTAGGAACACATCATAAATGAATAAAAAAAAAGATGAGAGAATCATATGCAGGGATTCTGTCAGCTACTAAATATAATGCAAATAGTATCTACTATTGCTATCTCCATAGGTACTTCATTTTTACTCAAAAGACTAAGGTCTGCTACATATGTCAGAACATATGAAGGCATGTGCCATTTGAAAAAATTAAAAAAGTAATTTTGAATCATTCATAATATATTTTTTTTTTTTGGTTTTTCAAGACAGGGTTTCTCTGTGTAGTTCTGGCTGTCCTGAAACTCACTCTGTAGACCAGGCTGGCCTCGAACTCAGAAATCCGCCTGCATCTGCCTCCCAAGTGCTGGGATTAAAGGCGTGTGCCACCACCGCCCGGCCATTCATAATATTTTTAATAGTTATATACGTGTTCACATAATTTTGTTATAAGCACTAGTATTAAACAGATAATATTTTCTGTCAGTGACAAGAGGTGTTTCATTAAATTAAAGATCATTGCCTTTTGTATACTGTTAAACTACCACACATGTTTTTTCAAGTCAATATTTCTCAAGTACCATATTAATTTTTGAAAATGCTACTTGAAGAATTAGTATTCCATATGTTTTATAAAAGAGGCATAGGCTTTAAAATATATTTTGCCCAGTTTTATCTTGTGTTATGTTTTTATTCCAAAGTCAGTGCAAAGAACTATCCCAAACATAAACTAAACTTTGGTATTATTAGTATACATGCTTTTACCCATTGTTTATTTCAATTGACATGTGCTGAGCTTTGGGTGGCAAATTAGATACCCACATAACTATCTCCTGTATTTCTCTTACATATCATTCTACATCAGATAACATGTATTAATACATTTTATATTGAGAGGATAGATAACTGTATAGCCATAAGCTGCTAACACAACGTGGTCTTGGAAGAAAATTTCAAAAATATATGATCACAACCTTTAGTAAGACAGTTGCTCAAAAATATTACGATTCAATTTGTTTCTAATATGCTATCCATTTGTTCCCTTTCTTCTTCATACTTAGTATCTAACTAATGCTGTTTAGTCCCAAGATGAATTTGGCTTATAAAATATCTACATGAATAGAATAAAATATCTATCCAAAATCTTAGTACAAGAAAGAAAGAATTGCTTGGAGTTAAAAAAGTTAAAAAATGTGAAAGAATTTAAAGATAATATATATCCACAAATTACTATATAATTGTGAGGAAACATCTCCTTCTACCAATTCTTTTATGACCATACATAATCATGAAACAGAGAATTATCAGACAAACAATGACATCACTGTGATCCTCATGAGTCATGGCCCCAAGCATGATGGTCAAATTTGCTTTGCTGAGAAAATGGTGGAGGATCCTAACCCAGAATAATATCAAAAGTAGAGTTAACTGATAAAAAAAAAACAGGGTATGTACATAAAATATATTGATGATGGTAATATACCATGCAAGGGTGTCTGTCATTTGCAACAAGAGAGATTTAAGCAATCATAATCTGGAACTCATCAAACTTAGAACCTATATCTTAGTAATTTTATTAATTTCTTAAATATCTATGGTTAATCATCATGCTGCATATATTTCATATCCTTACTCTATTAAGGTTTATTAATATTATTCATTTAGAATATGGATATATTTTTTCTTTAATGACATTTGTTATGTAGAATAAGATAAAGTTTAGAGAGGTATATAACAAATTTCATTACATTTACATCTCAGCTACGTAATTACATAAAAACTACATTGATTATGTTTTGAAATTTATAGAATTATAAGAAATATTGATTATTTTGTATATCATATGAATGTTGTAAAAATCTCAAACTATTTTTAGGAATCATTTTTTCTGAGTTTTCCCTTCAAACTGAAGAAAGTTTTTACCTTTTTCTTAATGTCATAAAGTCGTGACTCCATCCTCCTTTAGGCATTACTGGCCATTCAGGTGTACAGCAAAGCTTTAGTGATGATACCCTTTAGTGCTAACCATGAATGCTTTCAGAAAAAAGTTCATAATAGCATTTTTTCCTTATGCACTGTAGTGAGGACAGTGGCATATTTCTTTAATATTTACTTTGCCAATACCAAACAATTTTACCCAAGAAATATCAACAACACCAGCTTTAACACAAACTAAGTAAATAATCTAGTCTCTATTAGTCAACACCAAAGAGATTGTGACTCAAATGGAGACAATTTTAGTATCTCTTTTTCATAAAAAATAACTTCTAAATAGAAAATAGAGGCCATTGCAGATGGAGTCATTTTTATGAATTACTGTAGAATACAAACTATGCGTTACAGAATTTCTGTCATGAATCCATCACATCATCAACTTCTAAAGCTTTGAGTCACTATTTTCTACCTGGAATACTACAAATAGAGCTTGCTATACTTTTGTCCATATCTGTAGAACACTCAAATCATACTTTCAAAGTGACAAATTAAGTCAGATAGAGTATCCACTGAAATAAAAAACTAAGTAAATAATCTAGTCTCTATTAACATATACAGTCATTCCTTTTTAATTTCTTCAAGATGCTTATTGGAAGAGGATTTGTTATCTGTCACATAATTAGTTACTTCATGACTCAATCTCTATTACCTCTGTACTTTTAGGGCTCACAGGCCATTCCCTTACTGTCTCTAATAACACTGTTACCTCTACTTGATGAGGGATTCTATTCAAACTAAATCTAAATCCATGCTAGTAATATGAAGTCTATGGAATTTTAGACTTCCATTTAAAACTAATATCTAAAGTATCCCTCAGTAGAATATAGAATACAAATGTAGAATTCATATAGGACACAAAATTTTGCATTAAAGCAGACACTCTGGAAACAGGAAGAAAACAGACTTCGGGTGTTTATATCATCTTTAGAAAGAAAGTGAACAGCAAACAAAATCACAACTGCAAAGGATGCTGTGAATCAAGGACAGACATCCCACTGCAAGCAGCATTGAATGGCCAGAAGTAAGTGGACAGTGTGGTAGGGAAATATAATTCATTTCATTTCAGCTGATATTTCCTTGTCCATATATGTAACAAGTTTTTAATAAGGAGATTGTGATACAGACTATATATAATTAATGCTCTATCCTACATAAAAATGGATATACTCATTCTATAAGTAGTTATGTATAATTTCTTCCACAGTAAATTGTATCATTGTCAGGATAGATTGTACTTCACTGTGTTTTTAAAGTCAAGAATAGTAGAAAAATATCTGAGGATTGCTTAAGATGAACTAGCTGAACTGAATGCTAAGGGAATTCTTTCATTATCCCAGTGAGGGTGTAATTGCATGATAATGGAAAAGATGGGCAAAGTAAGAAGGAAATAAATAGAGATAAATTGAGCAAAGACGGAATATTATGAGACTGCTTGATGTGGTTCCTATTGTCCCTTAGATTGGTTCATATTGTGCCAACAAATTATAAAATGCTGGGCAAATTTCAACTAACACTTTACAGACACCTATCTTCCCAAGAAAAGAAATACCATTAAACCTCCCAGGTTTCATTCCATGGCCACATTTTCATGAAAAACAATAGAAACAGCTATTCCAAATCCCTATATATATTTAAAATAGTCACAAACTTGAAATCAAGATATATATATATATATATATATATATATAATGTTATTTTATATATATATATGTTAATGCTCACTTCTCTAAAACCTGACTTTTAGAATGTTAGAACAACTTGGAGGTAGGGGTGGTGCATGCCTTTAACCCTTACACCCTGGAAGCAAAGCCAGGTGGAACTCTATGAGTTCAAGTTCAAGGTCAGGCTGGACAATAAATTAAATTCCAGGATAGCCAGGGATACAAAAAGAAACCCCATCTAAAACAATATTGGTTTACATGGTGATCTAATAAGAATACATGTATTAAGCATTGTGATTGGACACTTACAGGTTGCATGATTCTTTATCCTACATATATTGTAGGAAAAAAACTGTATCATTTTAAACTGTGTCCTGATATAGACATAATAACATAACTTAATGAAAACATAATGAAAATACGGGTACAAAGTATAGAGCAGAGACTGAAGGAAAGGCCATTTAGAGACTGTCTCACCTGGGAATCCATCCCATATACAGTCACCAAACCCAGATACTATTGTAGATTCCAAGAAGTGCCTGCTGACAGGAGCCTGATATAGCTGTCTTCTGAGAGGCTCTACCTGAGCCTCACAAACACAAAGGTGAATGCTCACAGCCAACCATTGGACTGAGCACTGGCTTCCCCCGTGGAGGAATTAGGGAAAGGACTAAAGGGGCTGAAGAGGTTTGCAATTCCACAGGAAGAACAACAATATGAAACAACAAAATCCCCCCAGAGCTCCCAGGGATTAAATCACCAACCTAAGAATACACATGGAGAGACCCATGGCTCAAGCTGCATATGTAGCAGAGGATGGACTTGTTAGGTATAAATGGGAAGAAAGGCCCTTATTCCTGTGGAGGCTTGATTACCCAATGTAGGGGAATGAGCTGGGAGTAGGTGGGTGTGTGGCAGAACACCCTCATAGAAGCGGGGGGAGGGGGTATGGGATAGGAGGTTTGCGGAGGGAAAACACAGAAAAGGGATAACATTTGAAATGTAAATAAAGAAAATATCCAATTAAAAAATAATGAAAAACAAAACAAAAAACAAACAAAAAGGAGTGAGAAAAACAATAAAGCTCAAAAGCCAGTTCTGGAAAGGAAAGAGTCAAACTTACAAGTCTGCTTTCCTATCTAGTATTGTTTCTAATTATATCCTGATGAAAAGTTGGTTAATTGTTAGAAAGAGTGTATTATCTCAGTGTTTATTATGAGTAGATGTCTTATGAAATGTAAGTACATTATTTCTAGTTCTTTTAGGTCTTGTGCATGATCTAAAGTATGTTTTAAACAGCCGAATTCACATAAAAAATCTACCTTATAAAAAAAAAAAACCAATATGTTGAATTTTTGCTACCCATGCTGGTCCAGAAAATAAAAATAAATAATTAGGATACACAAATTCTAAAGAACTAAATTTTCAATCATAAACCTTCATTAAATACATTCTCCTCTTGAGTTTTAGTCTGTTGCTATGTATTGTAATGCTAAATTTTGTACCTGAAGAACTATGTAGGCCTAAAAGTGAATTTTCAATTTAGAAGCTTTTGTTGTGCAAACCTTGTTTCTTAATTTAAAACAATTGGTTAAATAAAATTGGATACAGCCAATTACTGGAGGAATTAGAGGTAGATGGGTTTTGCCTTTCATGGTTAACAGTAGAGAAGAGAGAGTAGAGAGGAGAGATCAGGAGGACAAGGATAGCGGACAAGAGGAGAGGAGGAATCTGCCATGAGGAGGGATAGACCATTAGAAACAGCAAGTATCTGGGGTACACCCTTGAGGAGGTTGTGATGCCAGCATTTAGACAAATAGGTTAGGGGTTACCTTACAGTTGTTGTCAAAGCCAAATAAAGTAACCATAGGCTAAGTCTCATTTATTTGTATGCTGGTGGGGGAAAAGCTTAAATTGGTTGTTCGGTCATGCACCCCTATGAGTATCCAGCACAAACAATATAAATTGATGAATGAAGGATAAATGATATTTCAGCCTCTCCCCTAAAGTTGACAATTATACATTTTCTCTAAGGGTAAATGTAAGAGCCAGAACACTAGGAGAGACCTTACAAATGCTATCTCCAGGAAATGATATAGCCATTTCATGGTCATAGTCTCTGCAGTCGTCTGTACTGGACTTGCCTAAGAGAGCTTATAAATAGTAAATTTTGGATCCTTGACTCATTGGGTTCTACTCCTTCCTACTGAGCTACAGGCTACTGATGAATTCTTGGGGAGTCATAGTCATTTTCTTCTATATTCAATAGTGAGACTCCAGTAGATGCTTCCAAATTCATTGTCACATAAAAAAATTAGTGGGTCACAATTATAAATAAAACAGACATGAATATAGGAAAATGAATAATGGGGAGGAAGGCAGACTATGAGTGGGTGGTTGGCAGACAGGAGACAGTGTGTGTGAGAGTAGCAAAATGCATTTTTATATCTGTAAAAAGTTATCAAGGACCAGCTTTAGTCAATAATAAAAGAAATATTTTTTTCTGTATGGAGAATTAGTCTTTTCTACTAATATTTTATTTGATGTGATATTGAAAATATTTTCTGTGCTTACTATGGTGGTCTTCAAATACTTTTTTTTAATTGGATATTTTATTTATTTATATTTCATATTCAATCCCCTTTCCCCATTTCCCCTCCCTAGAAAACCCCTTTCCCATCCCCCTTCCTCTTTTTGTTTTTATACCATTTTAATGTAAGTATTAATGTCAGTTCTAGTTTGAGGAACTAGCAACACAATGGATGCAAATAGTCAAGGAACAAGCAAGACCATAAACATAAATAGTCAAAAAACAAGCAAGGCAATAAACAAAGTTCCATGAACACTCCTGTGATCACTGTTTCTAAGGGCTTATCGGGATGACCAAAATATCTGAGCCTACTTATCTGTTCTTTGCTCAAAGTCATTTTCATGTCTGAAGCTTACTTCCTTGTTCTAGCATAAAATTTAGGTTCCTAACTGAAATCACATCTTTGTTCTATCCTACTGTCAGATTCCTGCCTGAATTCCACTTCCTTGTCCTTGGCCAATGTTGTTCCTGCTAAGTAGCCCATTTCCTTGTCCTTGGTCCATGTCAGATTCTTGCCAAGCAGCCCCAAAAGCTCTCCACCTTTTTTTTTTTATTTCATAAACAAGACTAAACCTGTCTTAGGTTGTTCTGCCAAAAATGTCTTCCTTACTCATCGTGGAATATACATTATCAAAAGATATGCACTTCTGTCTTAGGTTGGTATGGCTCTGTGCAGAATCTTACCTGTCCTTGGAATGTTGTTCTACTGAGCGTCAATGTGGCAAATACTGCTGATAAAATTACCTATGGCCTAAAGTCAGTATTTCTATTTTAGTCAAGCTTCAAGAATGGCATATATAGCTTGATCATGCTAGTTCTTTTAGTCCTAGGCATAATTTTATTCCTGCCTATTGTATTAAAGCTTGTCTTTAACAACATCAACATGTTGGCAGTCAAAGTACATGGCTTGAAACTGAAAATGGACCCCCAGACAGAGTTATTAAATTAAACTAAAAATCCTTTTTAATGATCTACTTGACATGAGAAAATACCCTGAGGACATGATTAATTATAAGTATTTTGCTCACTTTCACATTTTGTTCTCCTTTGGGCAGAACACCCTGATGAATAAGAAGAGTAACAAGATTCTCTTGTTTATGTTAAAGTTAATTCGTGGAAAGTTTACTTGTAAGATTAGTATGTCCTGTGTGTCAGTGGTTCCATCAGACTTTTATAATCAAGTTGAATCAATTAAAGCAGATAAATCTCTAATAAAGTGTAACACTCAACCAGATTTTCAGCACACCTTCCCTAGGGAAGGAGGAAAGATACCCGAGGCCACGTTTACTTAATTGCTACTGGATAGAGCTTTGTGTTAATCACAGATTGCTTCCATAAAAATTCCCGACAGTTTTAATTAATTGGTTTCATTCCTTCTATATTCATAGATTTGAAATATTTTACATATATTATCATAGCTAAAAACTCAGCATTTGTTTTATTTTGTTATATTTTTATAAAGTGCTGGATTTCATAGAAAGCAAATTTTTATCACAAGGATTGAATTGAATCAAAGTGCACAGCAGTCATTGGAAATGAATGAACCATTCCTAGCTCTACTGCTGAAATGTAATCAAAATGAAATTAACTTTAAATCAATTAAATCTATTTCAATCATATGTGGGATTCATGGGAGACAGTTGCTCCTTTTTATAATTATAAAGTTATATGTTAATTTCTTCATAGATATCAAATAACATTATAAAAATCAGGTGTACAAAAATAACAATATCATTTGTGGCCAACAAGTCAATGGCATCATCTAAAATGCTAAAGAAAAACAGAAATTAAACTGTTATGTAAGTGTTTGCAATCTAATAAATATCTGTGACTCATATGTTCCTGGAAAAGATAATATTAGAGAATAAAGAGGTTTTATTTTTAACTAGATATTATATGTAGTGCATCCCTTTAACCAAGAACCCAGTTAAGTTTATGCAGGACCATCTCAAGTTCTGGCTTATTTTAGGACAAATAATGAGACCCTATGACGAAGTACATCTTAAGCTTACAAGGATATCCATTGCTATATTTAATATACATTAGGGTAGCACTCCATTGGAAAAAAAAAACAAAATTGAAATTTCTACTTATGAGACATATACGTCCCTTTTGGCCTCAAAAGGGAAATGAACTTAAAAATGACCCTTGTGTCTTGAGTATATGGAAATTAGACTCTTGTGTATTTGTATACACATTATAGAACTAGGTGTATAGAAATTAGACTCTTGTGTATAAATACATTATAGTTCTGAGTATATGGAAATTAGGCTTCTGATTTTCTAACAAGCTAGTTTTACAAACAAATTTAAGTCAATATTTTCATCCCAACTTCACAAAGTATCTTCTCATTCTTTTTTAGCTATGATGTTGTTAAGATATAGCCTTCAAAAAATCATTTCAAAGAGAAGATTTAGTTGTCAGTTACAAAGACAGAGAAACATAATTACATATAGTTTACACTGCTCCTAAAATGTCTATCCATCTTAGACTCCCACAACTCAACCACTTCTAAAAGCAAAAATAAAAACAAAACCCTCACATGCCCTTTGGCATATAAGATTTTTTTTATTCAGTGATAAAGTATTTTAAAAAATCAAATATAATTGATATTTGGAAGAATCACTTAGTCCTCAGAGCCACCAGGCACATATTTAGCTGTTTCTTCTCTAACTATAATGCAGAAGCATTCTCTCATACCATGAAATATAGTGGTCTATCCCGCAGACTGCTGAACACACAGCAACTGATTAGGAATCAAGCGCTCTGTGCCATTTGTCCTATTTTCTCTCTCCCTGTAGCTTCCCTGGTTATCAGTACAGTATTAGTTAAGAGGGTAGAACCATAAAGAAGTTCCAGAGTCCAGGTTGCTACATATCTGTCTTTGGAAAGCGACATCTATATGAGATGCCAGGTTGTCCTATATCTTAATTAAACTTGAGGGTTTCAGAATTACATGGATTCACACGAAAATACTAAAGCAGATTTTTTCTGTCAGAAGTGCTGTCTTCTTGAACTGGAGAGAGAGAGAGAGAGAGAGAGAGAGAGAGAGAGAGAGAGAGAGAGACAGACAGAGAGACAGAGAGAGATACAGACAGAGATACTGAGACAGAGAGACAGAGAGAGATACAGACAGAGATACTGAGACAGAGAGAGACTGAGAGACAGGGAGAGAAGAGAGGAATTTCACAAACTTCTTAAAAATATAGGAATGCTGTTGTTCATAGAATTATTAAATATAGGGAAAATTGATAGAAAAATGTAGTTGTTAAAAAGTTGGTGTGTGTATGAAATCTCAAAGAATTTCCTTAACAAAATAATGAGAAATGGTAAGATTCACAAATATTAAAAAAATGTATATTGTAAATTGCATACCATTTATTAGTTTCATTTTTTCTCACCATTTTATTACTTTAGGTATAACATTAACCATTTTTAAACTGCACTACAAACTATAATTCTTTATCCTTTCCTCTTTACCAACCAATATGATTTTTTTCTCTAAAAATAAAAATAGAAGACAATAAAAGGAACACTAAAAATGTGGTGTCTGATTTATGGTAACTGCTCCTGTCACCGCTTCTGTGATTCCTCTGAGCTGTGATAAGCTGCAAGATGCAGTAGGAGGCTAACAAACCATCTTTTAACGTTTGGATTTAAGGCTCACTCCATTAGATGGAATCCATGCATGGTATTGCTAATGAGATCAGGAACATAAGGCTAGATAAGTTGTGGGCCTAGTGGAAAGCCTATTATTAATGTATTAGTAAATTAATATAAAAATGAAAACAAGTCCTGAAGATATATTATTATATCCATAGGTCAATTCATCACTCAGCTCAGAGAAGGTACGTCTTATAGTACATGGTAATTAACAGAGACAAATTACTGAACAGCATAAGGGGAGTGAGAGGCTTTGGAGAATGGAGACCTGGATGTTATGCAATTGTCACACCCCTTTCCTGGAAGAGGCTTTGAGATGTATGTGAAAGAGGGGTTCAGAAAGACTGCTAGGGCCAAAGGTGATGAATGATTTTTTGGAATACTGTAGTTTCCAGACACAACATGACTGATGTACATCTGAACTCTCAGAAGTTGTGTGACTTCTTAAATAAGACTAGCAACAGCTCAAGCCATAGAAAAATCCCTCCATGGAAGAGAAGAAGTCAGCAAAAAAAAAAAAAAAAAAAAAACATCACTAGTAAAGAAGCTATTTACAAGTTACTTGAACAGGAAAAATAAGTTTACTTTGATGAAGCAATTACCGTTACCAACCACAGAAAAGTGCAAAGCGTAATTCTTCATCTTCATTTGGATAGACTATTGGAGAAATTAGTCCTATTTTGGGCAAAATTATTCATCAAGTAATTATGAAAATTATTTGGCAATATATTAATTTAAGTACATGTGTATATATATATATATATATATATATATATATATATATTTATTTATGTGTAGCCATATTATCATATAAACAACATGTGTACATGTCTGTACTTATGTGTATTGTGTATGTATGTGTGTATGTATTAATTTAAGAAAACCTGTGTGTTAGTTCTTTTCCCCTGGCCACTTTATCAGCTTCCAGGGCCAAGGAGGCAGGAGTAGAAGGTAACTATTTGATCAATATCGGTTCCACTCCCTGTAATTCACACCATGCTGTTTCATTTGTTTACTTAAGTGCCTGTTTCCCCTCAGAAAAGTAAAAGAGCCATGAAGAGGTTTGCCTTGTCATGGTTGCCATGGTGTCCAGCCCCTCTCTGAGGCTTACTACCTACAATCTATAATTGACTCGATGTGTACTTACTGGACCATCAGATGACATTAGGTCACCATGCATGCATGCCATAATGTACAGCCTTTACTTCTTTTCTAATTATGCATGTACAACTGATTCTGGTTTATAAATTTCTCTAATACATATTTTCAAAAGTGTTCCTAATCAAGTTCTCACCAAAAGTGAATTAAAATTAAAGTAATTAATAAATA
Source organism: Grammomys surdaster (assembly GCF_004785775.1). Taxonomy (NCBI): domain Eukaryota; kingdom Metazoa; phylum Chordata; class Mammalia; order Rodentia; family Muridae; genus Grammomys; species Grammomys surdaster. Next base: position 21,745,841 of record NW_021604613.1, read on the forward strand.
ATCCACCAAGAAAGAGAGTTGGGAGAGTGATAGAGGAAGAAATGTGCAGGAGGAGTTGAAATTCAGAGCAGAGAGTAGACATGATTTAAATACATTGCATTACTATACTAAACTACACTATGCCAAGGAATTCATTGTGCAGATAACAATACATCTAGTTGAAAATTTTTCTTCAGGTTTATGCTCTGATAAACTGTTTCTCCCTAAATCATGACACTTGATCAAAATCATTTGCTTTATCACATGTATTTACCTTTCTAGGCTTATGAAAGACTGGCTTCTTTTCTTTTGCTTTCTGTTTTAGATAATGTATGTATAAAAGGATTGCTTCCTAGTTCATTACAACAGTGAGAACATCACAGATCTTTCTACTTAATCAACTCATTTACTCAAATGACAAATATTTAAATCAGAACAGCTTGAGAATAGATACTCTACATTGTTCCTAGTGGTGAATTATTGTTCTCCTTCTGGATTTCTGTGACAGAGATGAAGTGGGTGACAGCCTCCATAACAAAGATGGAATAGTAAATTCTGCTTTTCCTTGGTGACTCAAAGTGACTCTCCTATTTAAATGCTTGTATATGTCAATAGTAATAAGATTGAAAGACTTAAATATCTCTCAAATATCAATAATATATATAGGAATGCACATAAATCAAGAATCAGGAATTATAGTAGTTTTGAAATGGTAAAATATCCCTGAATTTGTTAACAAAGGAGACCTGGATGTTTTGATATTCATTTTCCTTTCAATGTTTTTTGGTAGGTAACTTTATTCACACTAAACTCCAGCAGCAAACATTAGTCTTTGAAAGCATGTAAGCTCTTACCATATACTATCAATGCCTTCCTCTTTTAGAGAAAAACGGAATAAAATATTGAAAAATGCATATTGTATAGGTGGGCACTATTATTACAGAAGACTATAAATTAAGTTTATCGTTCTCTTTAATAAAGCTGGATAGAGCAGGAAAAATGTAAATGATGCTTTATCATCTGTAGTAGTATTTATTTGTGATTTCAATAGACTACTACACAACCAGACCTTTTGATTAAATAAAAAGCACATCTATTTAATACATGGAGCATATAAAATAAGCTTACTTGGAATACTATATTTTTATACTCATGCTATAACTTTTATACTCAAAGTGTAAATTAAAGTCTATCTTTATTAAGTAAACTTAGACATGCACAGAATACTAAGAAAATGGCTCAGCTACATAGAAAGAGGACTGTCATTTGGATCCCCAGACCCTGGGTGCATGGAGAGTGAAAGTAATGGCTAGCCTCTTATTTTAGTTTCTTATGAATGTGGAGGATCCCTGGAGAAAACAGGATAGGAGCAAGCTTTGACTGAGACTTCAGCTTAGAGCTGCTGAGAAGAATCTGCTGTTATTGGTTAAGGTTTACACTCCAAAGGAAAAGAGTTTTGTTAGATGCTACCTCAAAAACAGTAAGGTAGAGGAAGACTAGGGAACAACTCCAGACTCTGTACATCAACCTCAGGCCTCTGCACACATAGACACATGCAGTACCGCCAGATACACCTGCCCACAAATGTGACCATACATACATACCACATATGTATACAGAGATCTGAAAAACTGTGAGAAATTATATATTAAAAAAAAGAAAGCCAGTGTGGTAAGTTTTGTGGGTAACTAGATGATGAATTTATTTTAATTAAGTTGTCTGAGAACCGTAAGAATGAAGGCTGTGAAAAAAATCTACGGACATATATATATATATATATCTACCTACCTACATATACATATATGTGTGTGCATATACATATATATATGCACACACATATATGTATATATGTTTTAAATTCCATACATTATAATCCTCAGTTTTATAGAACATTGTTACTGATGGAATTTGGATAAGAATTTCTTTTACGAATTACTCATTTCATTGCTTCATTAACAAATGTTAAAATAAAATAACTCTGTTAATGGATACATTTTGTTCAAATTTTTATATGTACTTGCTAACTTTCTTTTATTAGGAAGCATAAATAAGTTCCTATTAAATGGAGTTATACACGACAGATATTACCAAAACAGCCACCTATAATAAGTTATATAATAAGTTCTACATACAGCCAACTACTTACTGTATATATGGTTATAAGAATTCATCGGTTCACAATCCAAAGCTTGACTATAAACTGAATACTTCATATATTTGAACTCTTTTATCTGTAAAATTGCTTCTAGAGGAAAAATCTTGATTTTATTTTATGAATTTCTAATCCAAATATATGACTACAATAATAGAACAGAAGACTCAAACATCCATTCAACATTTACCACAAGTTTTCCTATCCAACAAAAAACATAATCTAAAGGGAAAATAAAATTAAAAAGCATTACAATTCAAATGAGATTCCTCCTCTTTATAGCTGATCCCTTGAGTGAGGCACTAGGCTACACCCACCTTCTTAAAAACTGCCCATATGTGAACAGTGAAAATATTTTGAGGCATGCCTTTCAATTGTGTGCTTTTGTTATTAGATTACATGTTTTATAGTTGTGTGATTTTCTGAAAATACCAAATAATCTCAAAAGAAGCTTGCAAATATTCACTGTTATATCTACCATAATGTATGAAAAATTGTGTATACTAGTGCATAACTTCCATCATCTCCATAAACTATTTGGTAAATGCTTTGTGTGCAATTAAGCAAATTTGGAGGGCCACATGGTTTCTTAACTCATTTCTCAGGATACATTTTACAGTGGTGTCAAAGTTCATAATTAAAGCCAGCATATGAAAATCTATATTTCATCAGTGTTTTTAATCATCTCAATTTCTTGCTGCTTTCCTGTCAGACTTGAATATATTATCAGAGCCTTTTCAGCTGTAATATAGTTGAATAATATCCAAGGGTTGATACATAGTATCAGGGATGCTTTCTTCCCTAAATGGTGTGTTATTTCTATCCAATTCAAGACTTTCTGAATTTTTAAAAAACTTCTTATTTTGTAAAATACTAGATGAGATAAAATTCAATGCTATATTATCTGTGAGAACCACTTTATGGAAACAAACATAAACTGACAAGAACTGATGTGAGCTGAAAAATGTCTGCCTAGATGTCCACATCCTGGGCCTTCACTCTTGCTTTAACTAATAACTGTATGCAGAGAAAGTCTCAGGATCAATCATGTACATGGTGGCTTTACTCATTTTCCTAATTTAATTTCAAATTCAAAGATACATAAATAGTGAAATTTAACACAGAGACAATATTAGAGTAAACATTATCTCTTTTAATTTGTTTGTGTAGTTGTCTTGTTTTCCCTTTTTTTTCTCTTTTTGGATTGTCTCATATGTTTCTTGCTGGCCTTGTCCTCATTGTGTAGCCATAAACAATGTCTTGCTTCCACCTTCTAAGAGTGATAACTACAGGCCTGGAGCAGTGCACCTAGTCCAATCATTGTATATGTTGGCAAACGCTCTATCAACTGAGTTACCTCTCAGTCCATAGAATAAATCCTGAAATCCAAATTTACTTGAAATTCTTGTCTAATAGGTATATGTCCCAATTGTGTTACAGGACACTCAAGTGAGTTCCCCTCAACCTTTGGCTCCCACCCTAATTACAGGCTATGCTGAGATGATCCTTAGAATTTTCCTTTCCCTGAAGCCTGCCATGACCATATTTTCTTGTTCCCTTTCCCTCAGTTTGAAAGGTCCTTTTGTGCTCTGAAGTAGCCACAACATTGCAAGGTGTATCTCTGTGGACATCCTGCACACACTTGTACAGAAGAAATCACACTTTGTAGTACCACCACTGTGCCCAGTTCTGACATCCACTGCAGAGGTACATTTGCCTGGATGCAATGCAAAGAAGAATTTTGATATTTCTTGAATTCTTTCTTACTAAACAATGCAAAAGCCAATAGCTACCTGAGAATTGTAATTGAGTTGAAGAAATTATGACAGTAGCCCTTTGAGTGCACTGTGAGTAAAGTGAAGCAATTTGTATTAACTCACCTACTTAGACTGGTTTATTATATACATTATATAACATATAATATATAATGTATTATATATAACAGAATATATAATATATAATCAATGAATGATTATTATTGATGTAATTAGAAAAGACTGTCACTTACTATTATTATATTTAAAATGCCAAAATATTCAAAGACACAAAAATAAATATAGGTATAAGGATAATGTAATGATTTTTTCATCCTAAAAACATGAACAGATATTGGGTATCTCATACAGGTTACTAGAGACATATGACAAAAGAGACAGGCACTGATACCATACACTTTCAAACTAAAGGATCACTCAGAAAGTGATCAGCCAACTAACATTTAGTAAGAATTAATGTCACTACAATCTGCTAGAAATGCCAACGAAACATCCTAACATAACACAAAGCACAGAGACCCTGATATGAGAAAATGATTTTTTACCAACAGGAAAAGATCAGGGGAAACACACACACACACACACACACAGCACACACACACACAGCACACACACACACACACACACACACACACACACACACACAGACACACACACACATGATAAAAATCTTTATAAGTATTGAGAACAGAGAAGGAATTATTTAGGAAATACTTGAACATCAACTGAAGAAGGGTTATAGTACATATTGTCTTTGAAGTACAAGTCTGAGAAACTTTGGAGAAAGGGACACCATGAGTCCTTCCAAAACAGTATGATGTGTTTTTATGGAGTCTTCCAGGCTTTTTAATTCTGCAGAGCTGACTGCCTTTCTCTTTGGCTGCACTGTTTTGCCAATTCCTGATATTCAATGTAAACTATGGGTTGCTAACAGGGGAGCAAATGAGTCCTGCCCACAGAAATGCAAACAAATTCTGTACAACAATTGCATTGATTTCTGTCCTGTAAAAAATGTCATTGTAACCTTACATAGGCATAAGTAATAAAAAATAACATTTTAGTATTCCTTAGTACCTATCTATCTCTATGTTGAAATGCTTGTGGCATATAACATTAGCTGGCTTTGATTTTTATATTTCAATGCGGTTTGTAATTTTTGGCATACTGTGAATTTTTTACTTGATATTGAGAAGTGTGTTATTCATTTCAGAACCAAGAAGTTAAAGAAGGCTGTTAAAGAAGAAATGTGATGGTTAGTGGTTAAGGGCATAGAAAAGGGTGGAAAAGAGAAAGAATAGCTATGAGGAAAGGAGAGGTTCTACCAAGAGCCCAGGTAATAGCAAGGACATTGGTGAAGGCAAGCACACTGGGTTAGAAAGAAGTGGAATCATTTAAATATGGAGAAAGCCTAAAAATACTGTTGAATAATAAATAAAGAAGACTGAAGTAAGGTAGACCTTGTACTTCTGGAAGATTAATTGGATAGATGAGCATTCCAATTACTAAAAGGAGGGAATCAAAACCCTTTTGTTAGAGATGGGAACTCTGCATAGCTCTGGAGTTTGGTTAGTTAGCATCAAAGGGTCATTTTTGTATGGCTAGTTAATTTTGATAGTTTATCAAGCAAACTCCACAGAAAATAACAACAGGTATTAAAGACATATGATTATTTTGTTCCATGTACCAATCTGTGGGTTCATTGATTCTGCATCATGGATATTTTAAAATCTTGACTCCAAAAAAAAATAAACAGAAAGAAAATATTGACATTTTAATCAAAGTATCAGAATTTTAAGCTAATTAAAACTATAAACACAAGCGTTTAAGTCATTTACAATCAACAAATTTCTTCATTTATTTAAACGTGTAAAGTAAGCAAGAATTAAATTTGCACCAGAGATGAAAATCAAGGAAGTTATCAATACAGTTCTTTATATTAATTATCTGTAAGAAGTGGAAGATCTTGATTTCTATTGTGGAAAATATTGATATGCTATAAATTGGTAACACACTTTGTCAGGGAAATTGTCTTAGTTATTTTTCATTGCTATAATAAAAGATACTACACTGGGTGATTTATGAAAAGCATACAGCTGTTGCTCAAGGCTTATAGTCCAAGGAGGTTAGGAATATGACACATGAATCTGATGCCAAAATGCAATGGTACCTGTTTCTAGAGACCAGAGACAGTGTCCTCATGTTTCTATTGGGAGTTATTAATTATATATATTGGGGAGAATAGTCAGGATTTGACACTTTTCATTGGCTTTAGCTAGGCTTATCACATCAGGGTTGGTTTTTCTGCATGTGAATTAAAGGAAATTATTGAATCCTGATAACACTCAGACAGAACTAGCCATACTTACCACTTGATTTGAGATTTCCAACCTCCATTACTGAGACAAGGTATTCCTACTTTTTAAAGCTATATATTTTGGAATATTTCCTTGAGGATCTATGAAATTAATACACTGGCCATATCTTTTGTCATGTAGAAAAAATATGGGAAAATGATGTATTCAAGAGCACATAACTAATTATTTTCAGAATTAGTATTAGAAGCTATTATCTGCCAAGCAGTTCTTTACTAGATTTATGATTAATTAGACTCACAGGGAGCTAAGAGTATATTGAGTACACACAAGAGGAAGCATTGCATTTGAATTCATTTCTTTTCACATTTGTGTTAAATAATTTTAACTGAACACTTGAGAGGTAGATTAGCCATTGGTCAAGATGAGCTAGGGGCCAGTGTTTCCTGGAATTAGCCTGCATCACTTTAGTATCCTTTTGGGATAGAAAGGTCTAGACACCGTATATGGTAGCTGTTAGGATAAATAAAATAATACTGTAAACTTACAACACAATTTGTATTGTACATGTGTAAAGGTTATATGATTACTTGCTGTCTTACTTCTAAATTTACAAGTGCTGATCCTTGGTCAAGTAAGTCCCCTTTAGATATCATATGTACTGTGGTAGAAAGAAAAAATGATGCTCTATATCAAACTATTAGTTTTGTAAATATTCAGAACATGTCAATAATAATTTATGAAATACTGAAACAAATACCACGGCTAATACATGACACTAGTTATAGCTATAGATTTGGAAAAATCCATCATTCATGGTTACTTTAATGATCAAAAGTTATGCTAATTAAGCATTACTAGGTAAATTGAGACTCACTGAATACAAATAAAAAATATACCTGATTTCAAATCCTATCAAATATTGTAGAGTATTGAAACTCTTATGTTTAACTTACATATGAAAGTATTCTTCCTATTTATTTTACCTACTTGTTCTAACCTATTTTTATCTTCAGTATTATAGAAAATGAGACATAGGCAGGAAGAAAATACCTAACTCTTCACAATTTATTTTATATATTTAGTATTTTATAAATACATGGCTAGCAGGATGATCATTTTAAATTCACAAATAATTTATAAGACAGTTAATACAAACTACCTTTTGAAAATTAAGAATATTTTTAAAAAACTTTAATATATTGGGCATTCAGTGATTTTGATTAAATAATTTCATCCATTTAGAATCTACCACTGAAGTTGTGAATTTCAAGTGCCATGCCTGCCTGTACCTTCTTATTTCTCAATTGATATTCAAACTTCTTAAATTTAGAACTTTTAAATATGTGATCACTATAGAAAATATTAATGTGATATTATAATGTTTTTGGAGACATTTACTTGGACTATTCTATCATCAGGATCATTTAAAGTTAAAATTCAATAGACTAGAAAATGGCCTTTTGGAGTACCAATTTTTTTCTATAAATTAAAATCTGATAGCTACAAGCATAAAATTCATGTTTTGCACTTTTATTCTGTTTATCTCACACCACTTGGTGACTTTTTAAACTCATGTATACTAGAATCTCTCCAAGTCTCATTTTCATCATCTCCAAGTCAGGCTACTTAGTCATGTTTTGAGACATCAAATGACCCAAGACACAGCAGTGTCAACAGGAGCTGTTATGGAGGCCATATACTACTGTATCATCAATTTCTTTCATTTGTGACAAGCTAGTTTTTATCTTGAATTTTGTAGAGTTAGATAGTCTTCTCCTTGCCTTCAACAGGACCCTTTGAGGAACAGCTTCAATATTCCAGACTCTTGCTCACAATAATAGATGCACACAAAGGTCCCATTTTCTTTTCTTCAGTGAATTTATCTAATGTAATGCCATCAATTCAACTAAGACTAGTATTTTTCTCTTTCAGTTGCTTCTCATTCCATGACTTCTCCTCCTCCTTCTCGCCTTCTTTTAAGTGTAAGTTCATTTATATCCATATTTTAATGTGTTCTTTGGCCACTGTCATGGATGGCTTATTCTTGATACATTCTTTGTTTCTTGATTACTTGTTTATAAATGACTTTTTAAATACTATTCATTATTTTTCAATAGACACAATTAGGAATACATTACCGTATTAGTTGCCTAAAATATATGCTTTTATAAGAGTTTTTATTACATCTGAATTTAATTTGTAAAAATCATATATCCAGGTTTGGTGAATATAAGAAAAGAAAACCATAAGAAATGGGGTGGGCTGGGGATATCCTCTTGAAGACAGCAACAGAGGAGAAGGTGTAGGAGGTGGACTGGGAGCATGATAAAGTCTGGACTGTAAAAGTAAATTAAAGAATGATTAAATAATAATAATATGGGGTAATTTAAGCAGTGTTGTAAAATGTGCATATAAAGTAAAAATATTCCAAATCAAAAAGAAAAGAAAAAAGAAAAAAAGAAAATGAAATCTCCCTGTTACTATTCCCATGTATTGAAGTAATATGGTGGATTTCAAACACATTTATAAAATTGAACCCATGCATGGACTTGACCAGCAATCTCTTCTTCTAGGAATGCAAATTCTATGATAAATTGCTATTTTCTTTACAAAGTTAATTGCTTTATATCCCCATTCCTATCTTCGACTTCAACAGAACTGTGTCTGTAATAGACATGCCTCCCTCCAGATTCTTATTCACAGAAAGCTGAGACAAATATTTACCAACTAGCCTACCTTAATTAGAATGAGCTTCTAGGAAAATGTTTGCGGTCTGCAGTGTTTGTGAGTCTTTACTATGTCTTCAAGCAAAATGTAACAAACCTAGTTCATAATCTTGTAAACGTTACTATGATACTTTAGAAGACATCTTCTTTTTCATAATCAACCCTATTTCTATCACTTAAAAAAATGTACAAACCAAAATTATATCTATTGACATTTACAGATATCAAGGTTGCTACAATAGTTGCCTGAACTTGTTATTTTATAGATTCATTTTATATTTTAGTGATTGATTTGATCTTTATAAACCACTAAAATATATCAAATACATAATATTCTTTCTATTTAATCAATATGGTATGGTAAACCACTTTTATAATGTCACATCATTAAATTAGACTCTGCACTGAAAGTACTCCAACAACAATTATATTTTATGTATCTACAATTAGGAGAGACCAAATACAGCATTAACCTAGTATGTGATGAACTAGTTCCCTGAGACATATTAGTTATTAAACAAGGGGACAATTTAATGGCATTCTATTCTTTGCTAATAAAAAATTACTGTTATTCTTACTGGGCGTGGTGGTATATGTCTGCAATACAGGAAGATCAGAAATTCCAGATCTTCCTTAGCTGTGTAGCAAATTCAATGCCAGCCAGAGAAACAAAACAAGGTCTTGTCTCAAAAATAAAACTGAATAAGTAAACAAATATAAAATTGAGCTTCATTTAGTGTGATAAATAATATGATGTTAAAGGGTACTGAACTTGCTTTCTTAACTCCACCCAGGTTATATTTAAATGTCTCATTCAGAAAGAAAACTCCCATTCATTTCTTGATGTGAAGTCATTGAATGAAACTAGTGTAAAATAGAATCATTCATCTCTATGCTTGAATGTCCTTCTCTATTCATAAAAACAGTAATCCACGGGTAAATATGAACTCTGAAATTATGACCAAGATATAAATGAAACATGGAGAAAATACTGGCATGAATGCTCATGATTCCCCACTACTTGATTTACACATAAATGAATTCATCACCCTACCTACAATCCAGAATTTGTCAGCTTCTAAAAAATTTGTAGAACTGTGAAGAAATGTCATGTGAAAAAGTTCCAGGTGTATTTTTCCATGGGTGGCAAAATGTATGATGTCTTAGAAATGTATATTTCATTTTATAACAAAAATCCACTTAAAAAAATACCCCTGAGGCTCACATAGTTAGAACTACGGGAGCTATAAGCAGCCTCAAAACATTCATCCATATTATCAGCATTCGACTTACTTCCAACAAACCAGTAACAATACCCCTAGAAAGCTATCTTATCACTCTGACAATTTGAAATAACAATCTGCCATTGCACAACAAAAAGGTCCCTGGTTCTTGCTAAGCCTATAGCATTGTACAGAACTCTGAAGAAAATAATCAAAATGTTAATATAGCTAAACAAAAATAAATACATGAATAAAGCAGTGGAGACAGACCTCTTTTGTGTGTAACTCTCAACTCAGAACAGTTGAGCTTCCATCAAGCCATTTAAGCTTTTAGTACTCAGCTGATGTACTCATGATGTCTGAGGACAAACAGAAAAGTGACAAACTCACAACTAAAATGTTCTTTTATTTTCCTGGATATGCAACCACAGTGGAAGTTGGAGCATACAAGTCATGCCCTAGAGAAGCATCATTGGAGTTATCTGACTGCTAAATTTAAAATGTAGAAATATAAAGCACAAGAAATGAACGTAAGATTCTGACAAAATAAAAGAGTTGAGCTTCCCTATATATTTGAAAAGTAGTTTCTAGAATGAAAGAAAAAGGAGTCTAACCCTCCCTCCCCCACCGAAAAAAAAAAACACCAACAAAAAGAAAGAAAAAGAGAGGGTGGAGAGGAGTTGAAAATAACTTAAAACTTGAGGGAGTAGATAGGAAGGGAGATGGTGGAGGTGAGAAGGAGGGAGAGGAGAAAGAGAAGGAGAGTAGAGAGGGAGGGAAGGAGAGAGGGAAGGAAGTAAAGAAGGATTAAAAGGGAGACTACCAGAGAATTACATGAGGGAGAGAGAGGGGAAAGAAAGGAAGATCAAAGAAAACAAAGTGACTCAATTAGAATATTGTATCTAAAATTTACGTTCTGTATGTTATGTTATACATTGAGAATATGAACTTGCATTTTTATAACTTAAATGGCATATGTATTTCCCTCTACTTTTAAGTATTATTAAGTAATAAGCAAAACTGATAAGTTAAAGACACATATTGTCTCAATGTTTATATAGGAGTACATCTCTGCATCAATTTTTATATGATCAAGCATATCTAGTTTTTACACCTTTAAGTTTTCCACATTGAGAAATATTTACTAACTCAAAACAGTTCAATATTAATATGTGTGGTCTTCTAGTATGTGCAGGGCTTGAATTGGAACCTAATTCTTTGCTTGGTGGTGTAAAGCATACATATTATTCTCTTATCCAAACAACTGTGTTTTTTTTTTTCAGTCAATACTTCTGAACAAGCACACACGACTGGCTGTCAGTCTAGCAGTTTCTATCATTTCCTATCTTCTAGGTGTAAAATTTACATCTATTAAGATTTTATAACTTAAAACACATTCTAGACAGCAGTTCAGGTATCACATCTCACAGAGGACTGGAAGTCAGCCAGAGTGAAACAGTGAAAATAGGACATTGAAGGCATAGCAGGCAGCAACGAGATCTTACGGAAAGAAATACTTGCCTTCCGTGTACCTCATAAGACTGTGTACAAGATTCTGGAAATTCAAATCCCAATGCCTAAGATGAGTGTGTTGCCACTTTTCAGGACAGACATTCTGAGAATTTTCTACCATGAGTATTGAAAGAACTTATGGACCACAGCCCACATCCCAGAAGAAACATTGTGTAACCATGCAACAGAAAAATATCTGAGAATGGGTCAAATAGGCATTTCCCTGTCCTTACTAGATCCTTCATAGTTCTTAGTACTTTCTAGATTCATTGTCAGACAAGAACAAAATATTTTATATCAGCTTATATAATTTGTAAAACATATTAAATATATATTTTACAAGTTGGGGTATATAATCTAATATATATATATATATATATATATATATATATATATATATATATATATAATACAATATATGAATATATAATAAACATTAGACATATAAAATACACATGTCGCAAATTCATCCCAAACTTTTGATCCACCTAAATTCTTTCACTGTATGTGTATGTACCATTATATTCAGCTACAAAATTTCTCATTATAAATGTATCCTTTCTCATTGACCTTCCATTATTGCTAATATGATATAAATTCAAGTTTAGCATCATTAGCATATTTTAAGTTACTTTCATTTTTTATTCTTAACTCTAGTTTCAATCTTCATCAAATCATGCAGAACCATTAAGTTCCTGATAGCTATTCAGTGTGCTGTGCATGTCATGGCATTTACAAAAAGACTGTCTACATCTTAGGCAAACCCTGTCTTTATACCACCTTAAATGTTTCCTTCTGAGCCCAAACCCCTTCCATCACAGTTGCAATATGACTTCATCCAGCTCCTGAGACTTGACTAAGAGAATCTTCTCGGTACTATACCATAGTTAAAGTACATGTGTACACTTGGGCTGGATGACTGCAGTTGAATCAGCTAGGTAGACACCTAGGGGAAAGGCATTCCATATGCAGTTTCATCAACTTATGTCAATCATCCTTAGAAAAATGTTCTGCAAGTTCAGCTATTAGAGATCTATCATGTTGTGGGTCCCATACCCTAAATGATATTTACCCGTCGTCTTAACAGTTAATGTAATTAAGCCTGAATGGCACATAAGCATAGATGTCTAAAAACAACACTTATTTTTGCCTAGAGATAATATTAAAGTTAATTATTTTTCATCATCATCATCATCATGAATATCAATATTTTATCATTATTTTTATTTAGCTTCAATCTTCTACATATCACTTGAAATTTATCTTAGATACATTTTAGAATGGCTCTTTCAGTTTTGCCATTAATATTTAAGATTATACATTTCTTTATAAATTTAAAAATTTCTTAATTCAAAAATTTTTGTAAGACTAAAGCTTCAACTTGTCTTAATTTATTTTAATAATCATCTATATTTAGTATCTACTGGTATAGAATGTATTGTGACATTAAATAATTCTCAAAATTTAACAAAAATGGGAATGCTTCTTTCCTGCTTAAAATTGAGACCTCATAAGACAATTATTTTATTTTTTAATATGTATTTGTATCCCTTCTTGATACATGCCTGTGTACCATGTACATGGCAACAGAAGATAGGAGAAGGCATCACATCTCTTGGAACTGGAATTACAGATGGTTGCAAGGCCTGCTGTTGGTGCTGGGAATCAATCTGGGTTCTCTGCATGAACAGCAGGCTATAGTTCTTAGCCATCTCTCCAACTCCATCAGAATATTTATAACATCTAAAGAAGTTACCTATTTTTCCTGGTCATGCCTACTGGGGATATATTACCATAACTTAATTAAGTAGAGAAATCCCATTAGAAATTGAAAGCACCCACTGTTAAAGTGTAATTAAGGTTTTCCCTAAGCTAGGAGCATATTTTCTCAGTGAAAAAGACATTGCAGTATTTGTTTAAGTGTGTGATATTTTAAAAAATACTTCACAGACATTAGCCTTTTATGTGCCTTTCTAATTCAGCCCTTAACTTGGTATTTCTTTTATAACTCCTTTGTATAGTAAAAGGTATTTTTTCACATGGTTGGTTCACATGGTCTGAGAGGCTTTCCTGTAGAGTCTGTGTTTGAGACAAGAGTTTCCCTGGGGCCACCGTCACGGTCATACTTGCTCAGTTTTAATTAATCACTGTGAAAGACATAAAGACTTCACCAAGACTCAGATGGACTTTGCATGCCAAAGAGACAAAAGGAGGTTTCAGCTGCTGTCCTGTCACATGTGGTCACTTTTGATTAAGCAGCAGACATTACTACAAGTACTAACCATCTCTGCTGTCCTTCTGAATCTGCTATAGCTATATGAAAGATGTCAGTTGGAAGAGAAACAGAAGGTCTGAGCATGCAGCCTCTTCAGCCGGAGGAGCACAGGAAGGAGGGCTCTCATCAACCTGTCTGTCTGATATTTCAGAATCCCTTCTTGTAGTACGAGCTGCGAGAGTGTAAATGAGTGTTTTAGTCTCACCCAGGCAGAGAAGGACTGCAAATCTTCCTAGTCAACTTTTGATTTCTCAATGACAGCTACACTAACTAATTCTATATCTAATTACAGTTTATGTTTTGTTTCACTGTTCAGACATCCTCTAATCCCTCAGGAAACTTTCACTCGAGGATAAAAATAGGTCAATTTATTGAAATGAGTGACCATATCTGAATTCTCAAACAAAATCCAAACACTCCCAAAGACTGTGGATATTTAAAATATTTTCTGAAAAACTGAAGCTAGAGAAAAACGTGTTTTGCCAAACATTATAAAATTAGTAAAGTATAAAATAAAAATTATCTGAACTTCTTCTTCTAAGCTGGATTTAAGCATTTTCCAAGGAAATAGTCAGGCACTTTTGAAAATTTATTCTTTAGGATGCAGCATAGTTATTTTTGTCTAAAAGAATTCTTTCCTGAAAACTTGGTTTAAAAGGGGAATATGTATTTTTATGGATTGGCATATAACCAAGTATATTCCTTGTTAGAACAACAAAATCTACATGGACTGGACACTTGTCAAGATCCTAGATCGATATGCTCCGTTGTAGCTCCAAAATCTATTAGTTGTTAACTATTCATGGTGATTTACTATAAATAACAAGTTAGTATTAAGGAGATTGTGTTAGCAAACATCCATATAGCCAGGAAACTAGGCATCTCCTTTTGCTCTCAAGGTCATATTTATACTGATTACTTAGGAATTTCACATAGTGGATCCTAATCCCATTTATTTCCAGGTCCTCCCAGCTCCACCCCACCCACTCACCTACTCGCTTTGACCTCCACCTGCCCCCCCCAAAAAAAAGAAGGAAAAGTGAAAGTAAAAAGATTAAAATTTTGATTGTGTGGTGATAGTGTGTGAATATGCATCGTAATGATCACATAAATATGTATTCCAAGTCACCTTAAACTACTTTATGCATGACATGTATTTTATATATTAATAACGATATGATATTATTCTTAGAACAAGTAAATAAAATTCTATCTTATATTTGAAGTAGGAAATTTTCTTATCATACAAACCCTAGAAAAAGAATAATCTATTTTAGTATATAACATTGCTTTAACACTTAAATAAAATAATGTAATTTCATGTTAAATATATTAAAGTAGGATTATATGTTAAGATATACATATTTAAAATAATTAAAATTTTACAGATCATGAACACCTGTAAATACCATTAAGGACTCTTTGAAATATTTACCTTAGTTGCTGTGTTGGCAGGCCATACTTACATGTTGATTTAATGTTTCTCTGTATTTTCTCAGTCTCTGCATGCACACAGGTGCTCAGTGCTCACAGGCTTCTCTCTCCATTTCTCTCTTTTACTCTGTTCTCAGAGTTGTTTCTGCTTCTCTATTCTTTGAGAATAAATGTAACTTAACATATTTACTAATTGCCAGGAAGATACTGTCTGTGTACCTATATTGTCTATATTATACATTGCCATAATTTTGACAATCATTAATCTATCCAATTCATCTAAAAAAATCTGAATCTTCTTATGATTGTTTCACATTTTCTAAAAGGTGCATGATTATTGCATATATATTCATACATGATCACATGCTGCAATGTCCAAGTAAGACAAAAAGTAGCATCCAGAGATTAAAAGAATTTGAATATTCCAAGTTTGGCTCCCACTGCAAAACCCTCTTGACCTGCAATCAAGAAGTCAACACAATAAATCAGTAGATAAATATGTATTTGGAATGTGGGAGAGAATTTTGTTTACTGGATCTAAGTATGCTATGACACTCTTTCTTGGAGATCTGTAAGAGACTGTTGGGCCAATCTCATACATCTATCATTATAACAACTGTGTTAAATTTTCGAAGATCTAACATAATCAATCATAATGCCTCAAGTCCTTGTGTCCATTGCATGATATAAATGTATATTTATTTATTTATTTATTAAGTTAATTCTTATTGGATTTTTATATTTAGTTTTATAGTAGCATATACCCAACGATATTTTTATGGTAAATTAAGACAATTATAAATCATTGTTTTTTTCTTTGTTACTGTATCTTACTTATATATTTGATTGTGAGCCTTTAATGTATGAGTCATCTCTCCAGCCCTACTGCATTTTACTTAAAGGGTAATAAAATTCTAACAATTCTAGGTAAGGCCAAAATGACATTTATTTAACCATGTATTTAATTTTTTTAAAAAAATTATTACCTTTTCATCTGGGTGTGTCTTTATGCATGTGTGTGTGTGTGTGTGTGTGTGTGTGTTCAAATGTACCCAATATATGTGTATGGGCACACATGCCTGAGTGCACATGTGAATAACAGGATCGCTTCATGAAGTCAGCCCTCCATGCCTCTTTACCTGGGTTCTGGGGATTAAACAGTCTCCATGCTTGTGCTATAAACGCCTTTACCCACTGAAACATCTTCTAAGGCCAACAATAAACTTTTATATGAAGAATGTTTAGTCATCATCCGTGAAATGCCTGCAACTTTTTATTTTTATAAAAAAATTTAATTGAACTACAATAAATCTTTCAATAAAAGCATAATTAGATTTTTACCAGAATTTAATAACCGAGAGTTTATTCAGTTTTGACCTGTAGCAGATTTTATTAAATAGGAAAATTAGTTTTTCCTATATAGCTTCATGCCTCCCATTCATCTGATTTTATCGACTGCCTTAATTAAAGTGACAGAATATGTAAGTAATTGATTTTTGTGATAAAATAAGTAATTGTAATTAATTAGTTTAAAAATCATTAACATAAATCAATTTCCTATGAGTTGTCATTTTTGCATTTTTAGATTCATGCTCCTAAGACATGATACAAAGCACAATAATACAACATCCCTTGAGAAGATGGGCACACAGCCTGTAGAATCTTTACCCCAAACTTTCAAGTGTTTGGATTAAGCCTTAGTTTCAGTTAGTTGAGGATGCCTTGAAAAAGAGCAACAAAGACTTTATCATAAAACACTGAGCAGGGGAAGGAAGTGAGCTGAAAAAAATACCTACAGAATATGCACAAACATAGCCCAACCCCTGTTTACTACCTTTGAAATTATTCACAATATTTTACATGATAATCGTAGCTATGAACGGATACTGCATTAATATTTTTGAATGGGGGGTAGCTATGCAGGTGCATGTCTGCTTGTGCATACTTACAAGTAGAAACCTGGGAGAAACCTGAGTAATTCAGAATTTCAGGAATGGCCAATAGTATTTTTAAAAGAGCTAAACTTCTCTAGGCATTGGAAAAAATGAAATAAAACAAGACTGTAATAGCATATCACTTCTGTTAGAATGGCTTAGATTGTCTAGAAATCTGACAGAAATGTTTAAGAGGATGTGGACAAAGAAGAGGGTTGGAATTAATTCAGCCATTATGCTAATCAGTTAAAGGTTCCTTAAAACATTAAAAATCACTTTGCAGTTGTGGCATATGCCTTTAATTCCAGTACTTGGGAGTCAGAGGCAGATCTGAGTTCAAGGCCAACCTGGTCTATAGAGTGAATTCCATGGCAGGCAGAGCTAAATAGAGAAATATTGTTTCATAATAAATGAAAATACTATATTACCTAGCTATTTTACTCATAGGCTTATACACAGAGAACTCCATAATCTATCATAGAGATATTTGTGCCCATATTTACTGCTATAAGCAAGAAAATCGAATCAACTCAGTTGTCCTTAAACATATGAATGGCTAATGAAAATCTGGTGCATGAAAAAGATGGAATACTATTCATCTCCCAAGAAAACTGAAGAAACAAATTTCTAGGAAAATGGATAGATTTGGAATGTATAGTGCTTAGGGACAACAAATCCCAGAACGAAAGCAAAATGTTCTCTGTCCTTATAGTTCCTAGCCTATAATTTATCCATGTATGCACATAAACAGTATATGTGTAAGTACAGTATAACATATAGAAAGATGACTGCCAGAAGAGAGGAAGGACACAGTGTGGATGCTGGGCTTACTGTTTATTCATTTTTAACTCTCTCTCTCTCTCTCTCTCTCTCTCTCTCTCTCTCTCTCTCTGTGTGTGTGTGTGTGTGTGTGTGTGTGTGTGTGGTATGACCTAAAATGTAATTGATAGGGAAACTGTAAACCCTATGTGAAATTACAAGGCATCAAAATGGCCATTCTGACAGTACAGAAATTAACTGAGCTCTATAGACTTTGGCTCAAGCAAAGTGATTGTGTGTCTAATATAGCCAAGCTATGTATTGTTTGTTACTTGTAAGTACTTTATTCAGTGAATTGCTTTATACAGTAATTCTTATCACTTATTCATAAGCAAT
Organism: Grammomys surdaster; assembly: GCF_004785775.1. NCBI lineage: Eukaryota > Metazoa > Chordata > Mammalia > Rodentia > Muridae > Grammomys > Grammomys surdaster. The sequence continues at coordinate 21,764,321 of NW_021604613.1, forward strand.
TTCTAAAACTCTGGATATGTGGTCAATAGAGTAAAAAAAGTCTAGAAATACATATAAACATGTAGAAATGAGCATTTAATCATATAAAAAGGTAACAAGGCAAATATATATGTCATGAAATGTTAACTGTGGATATGGCAAAAATCAGAATATTTATTTTTTTGTTTTGTTTTGTTTTGTTTGTTGTTTGTTTTTGTTTTTGTATTTATGGTTTGCATTTTATTGAATATCTTATTTATTTACATTCCCTCCATAACCTCCCGTCCCATCCCTCCTCCTCCTTTTTGCTTTTATATCATTTTAAATTCATGCAAGTATTAAGGTCAGTTCTAGGTTGAGAAATTAGCAATACAATAGATGTAAATAGTGAAGGAACAAGCAAGACAATAAACACTAATATTTACTCTTAAGAAAAAAAATAAAGTACTATAAATTCAATACTGATTGTTTATCACATGCAAAGAAGTAATAATGTGTGCCATGTACATTTATTTACATTTATTACAGAAAATTAAACATTTAAACCTTTTAAGTTATCTTATTTTAAATATGAAATGTCTTTCAAATATATACATTTTAGTTTCAGCCTGTGTGAAACATTAGCTTTTTAAAAATAGAAGATTCCAGAGAATTCACTTTAATGTTTGTCGAATAGACTTAAGGAGTTTTTAGCATTTTTTTCTTTAGCATAGAGTTGATTCAGGCTATGATTTTAAAATTTATGTGCAAAATGGTTTTAAAAACAGAGCTCTTGCATTATTTTATACACATAAGATGCATCCATTAACTTTTCAAAATCAAATGGCTTTTTACAGCCAAACATATTCTTTCATTATTTTATTTTTTTTTGCAAACACATTAGAATATTAAGGCTCTGCCTTGGATTTTAATGGTGTTATGGGGTGTTATGTTTGCTCCCTGAGAACAGTATTTATTTTCTGTGGCCATTAATCAGTGTCGCTTGAGCTCAGAGGCTATGCAAGGATTTCTGTCTAATAACCAAGGAAACAGGATTTATTGGTAGGGAAATCCTTAGCTACAGCTACTAAACTGCCATTAGCAGGCTCCTTAACAGCTCATTACCACAGGAAGATGTGCTATGTACCACACAGCTTGAATGAGAACCACGGGTTTAAAATAAGTTATTTGTTTATTCTGCCCTGATAGATCTTAACCTAGCAGAATCGACATCTAAATAATGACAAGATGAAAAAAGTGGGATGATAAAATAACATCCTTTTCTTTGTACGAAAGAAACTTTATGAAGCATTTAAGTTAATATCCACAAAATTGCTTCATCCAAGAATTATCAATAGCATATGAGGCCACAGCCTCCTCATATTCAGCTGCAGAAACAAATGAGCTAAGGATGCACTAATAAAAAAAGGTAAATACGCTACATTTGCTTCGTATTAAAAGGATGATCATTAAGAAATACAAACTTGGTAGTACTGAAAATATCCAGCTTACAATTTAGCCATATTTATAGATCCAATTTTAAAGAAATGTACACATTTGAGTGTTACTAAACAGATACTAGCTAAGTGGGAATAAAAGGTTCAAGAATAACATTTTGTAAAACCAGCAGCTTAGATGAAATGTTCTAGAGTTCTCTTTATTGTGGAATTTTTTTAAAAGTCCTGCCTAGAGAAACAAATGAATCTGAAGTTAATAATGGCAAAGTAAAATATTTATTAGAATCAAGAAAGCACTTGGGATCAAATGAGACAATAAACAGGAGGAATCCAGAAGCAGAAATACACACAGGCAAGGGGTTTTAGATACTGCAGTGGCTCATGGGTGCTATGGAATACCGGAAGGATCAAATGATACATCAAAAAGTCAGTGCAATTTTTTTCTCTATTTCAAGCTAATTTAAAGTTTTGGCTACTATGAATAAAGCTGCTATGGGTGTCTCATCCCACTGTGTTTTCAGAGCTACATGCAGTAGATTGGCAGAGAGAATAAACTATCTTTTCCAGTGATAAGATGAAACCCAATGGCAAATCAAAACAAAATAAAATAGTTTGTTGTTTTTGTTTTTCCAGTAGAGGTTTTCTGTGTAGCCCTGACTATCCTGGAACTTGCTCTGTAGATCAAACTGGCACTGAACTCACAGAGACCCAACTGTCTCTGTCTCCTGAGTGCTAGGATTAAAGGTGTGAGCCACCACAGTGGCAACAAAGCAAAGTATACACATAAGATGATTAAGGAATATGACAAATACTTCATAAAAGCATAGATTGTTAACAAAATAGTCAGAAAAAAATAAGGTGATGATAATAAAACACATCAAAGTTTATGATGATCGTGCTTAATCTTTTCAGAAAGAGCCAGAGCAATGAATTCCCTGACAATACTCTATTGGAAATATCAGACATTATAAAAATAATGAGAAAATGTGTTAAAATAACATAAGGAAAGAAAACTCAGTTGAATGTTTGAGGTAACAGTTCAGCTGGAATGTGATTTCACGTCCACAAATATAGAAGACATAAGTTCAATCTCCAGAAACTACCTGCCTAATTGACAGTGTTAAGGAGGTCAAGGCTGGAAGATCTTGGAGACAGTTGTGTGCTCCAAGGTCAATGAGAAACTTCATTACAAAACAAAGTGGAGAGTGATTGAAAGAAACACAGGAGATTGAACTCTGTCTTCGACATACATGTTCATGCATAAACTTCTACACACAAACACACACACACACACACACACTATACAACATACAACACACATACTCAGATTCATATATACACTTCAATCTCAGCTGATGAACCAAAGAGCAAATATTTTTAACATGTAATTGAAAACAAGTAATAGTTGAAAAGGCAGAGACAAATATCCTCCCAAAAATGAAATGATAAAATAGTTGAATAGAATGTTGTGACCAAAGGAGAGTATTTTAAACAATAGACTCCCAAAATGTAGAAATCTACAATGGAGGAAAAACCTAGTTAGTTAGTTAGTTAGTTGTTAGTTAATTAGTGAAGTAGCACACGAGTTAGTTTTTGTTTTTAGTGTTGAAAATCGCATGTTTCAGTTACATCTTTGCTTTTTATTATCATAGTTTACAAACTGTCAAAAATAAAAGAAAATAGTCTCAGGATTATCTCAGTTCAATACTAAGACCTAAAATAGAAGGTGGTGAACTCTAAGCTTTAGGAGATGCTCATGACCACAGTAAAGTGGCATACTCTATAACATCCATGTTTGTCTGTTTTGTACAAGGCATGTGTGCAGCTATGGCCACTTTAATTTATGTAATGATTTAAGCAGCAACTAATCAATCATTCTTCCCATTTTACAGAATAAGAGACTAGACCAAATTGAAATTCTATCAAATCATTCGAAAAAGACCAGAACTAGATTTTGAGGAAGAGTAGTGTAATTTTAGAGGCCACATTTTAGCTACTAATGGCCAGGGCACTAATGCAATTATTGGGCACTAATTACATTGTTGAAAGAAAATAAAGTTTAATATAAATAAGAAAGGTTAAAATACAGTTACCATAAACTTTCATTTACTTCCACTTTAGTTACAAACTTCTTTAGAAAACACATTTCTTCAATAATAATATAATAACCAGATAGTTAATTGAATAAGGGGCTGCAGAGTAAATGAGAATTTTTACACATTTTTTCATTTCTTATATAACTATATATATATATATATATATATACACATGCACACACACACACACACACACACACACACACACATATATATATATATATATATATATATATATATATATATATATACATACACATATACATATATATCTCCAAGATGATTTGATAAGGCACTAATAAGTAGTAAACCATTATCAAAAAACATTTAAAGTAAAAAAAGTGGAATGATGAAATACAACTCCCAAATATCAGCCAAACTTAAAGGCGAAAGAGTGAGGCTGAGGTGGGCTATGGAGGAGATTAGATAGCAAGGAGCTGGGTTTCATCTTTATTTGGGGCCGCAGGGAATGGAGCCATATGACTGGCCTAGGCTAATACAATACTTAAATAACTTGTGGTTAGCTAGATTACACTATAAAAAAAGAAGCACAGAGCTATAGCATAGCTAAATAATACAGTGCTTGCTTAACATGCAGGAGGACTTAGATTCATATGCATTCACAAAAAAAGAACAGAATTTAAAATAAAGCAATACCATTAGAAGCTCTAAGAAGAATATGGAAATCTTAACTCAAAGAGAAAACCAATTAAATCAAGAATGGGAGGAAGGATAACTTTGAGACATGAGATGCTTTGAATGAAAATAATTTGAATGTACAAGTGCAGGGACAAAGAATAGAGCAGAAACTGAAGGAAAGGCCATCCAGAGACTTCCTCACCTAGAGATCTATCCCATCTGCAGACACCAAACCCAGATTATTGCTGATGACAAGAAGAGATTGCTGATACGAACCTGGAATAGCTGTCCCCTGAAAGGCTCTGCCAGAGCCTGACCAATACAAATGTGGATGCTTGCAGCCAACTGTGAGACTGAGCAGGGGTCTCAAATGGAGGAGACAGGTTAAGCACTGAAGGAACTGAAGAGCTCCTAGGACTAAACCACCAATCAAAGACTACACATGAAGCGACCCATGGCTCTAGCTGTATATGTAGCAGAGGAATACCTTATTAGCCATCACTCAAAGAGTAGTCCATGTGTCCTGTGGAGGCTTGAGGACCAGGATAGGGGAATGCTAGGGTACTGAGGCAAGAGTGAGTGTGCAGGTAGGGGAACACCCTCATAGAGACGGGGGAGGGAGAAGGGAATAGGGGGTTTGTGAGGAGAAATCTGCGAAGGAGATAACATTTAAAATGTAAATAAAAATTAACCAGTAAAAAGTGAAAATAATAAATAAAAAGAATAAATAAAAATATTTTATTGCTTCCATATTGACAACACTATAATGATAATCTCAAGCTGGCCCAGTGTATTATCTGACAAATATGTCTTTAAGATATAGGTGGGAAACATTAAGATTAGGTTTAATAACGTCTTCACGTTGCAAGCAGTTATCTTACTTGCAGTCTCAAAACTACACAATGACAGAGATGAACTTTACTAATTTGAGTCCACAGATTTTCGAGGCAATAATCAAAATGCCCTTGTTATTCTAGAAAACACTGGAATGTCAGGAAACTAAGAGTCTCTATTAAATGGTTCCAGTAAAACTAATTGTCCCATGTTCTTCTCACTGAGAAGCAGTCAAAACCCAGATAACATGGAAGGGTGTCATGGGCTAACTGGAGAGCAGTGGGAACAGCATCATTAATTGATAATAGTAATAATAATATAAACATTGTTATGTATCTAATTATTACGAAATACATCATATAATATGCTCATGGTGTCCAGTGTGACTTGTGAATTGATTCAGAATGTATGGCAAGAAGGCATGAGAAGCTGATGTAATCACGTTGCATTGCTTTTTAAATTCTAGTATGATCCTTAATTACCATCATTCTGTAACAACCTGTGATTACTAAATCCATATCTTAGTCCTTTCAAATTGCCTAATTCTCAGCAAGCAGATACCAACATCCTTGGTTCATTAGTGACCAATGACTGATAGATACTTTATAATCTTTATATTTTCAATCCAAGGATACTCTTGATGAGAAAGGATTTAGAATCAAGTAACTATCCAATACTGGACAGGTTTATAGTATTGATTTTCATTCATTTTGTATTTTGTTCATACCTAGTCAGAGCCACTAAGATAAAGACAAGAAGGACAGAGGAGACTTCTCATATCAACGTCAAGTTTTAACAAATCAACTCAATTAGCATCAATATAACTGACCCAGAGAGGATAGACGTAAACTGCAGAGATCAAAATTTAACTTTCTATAATAAAAAAAAAACTGAATGTGAAACAGGGAAACATTAAGTTAATTTTTAGATTGGCTAAAGTGTTCTCATTACAGAAGAGAGAAAAATCTAAAGCAGTGGATAGTAAAAAATAATCATTTAGTAATTATTTATTAATAATTCATTAATAATATTTTAACAATTTTAGTAAAATTGAATTATTATTATTTATTATTATTATTAATTGCCAGTTTAAGACAGGATCTCACTCTCTAGCCCAGGACAGCCTTTTTTAATTTTGATGTAAGCTCACCTGCTGGCCAGGAGTTCTGAGCAAATTATAGTTTTTACAAATTTATCAATAGACAGGATAATAGATATTTATAATTCATGGTGTAATTGTGAAAATTAAATTAGGCATTAAAACTTGCTTTAAGGCATTCGAGTTTACTTTGTGCCATATAGTCCTAGACTACAACAATCTCGTCACTTCTTCTACTATGTATAGACTAGCTACTCTCCTCTGACACACTCTAACTAATATTAGCTATGTTATTGATTAACAGACGAGTTACACATTAGTATGCTGCTACAGAGCACTTTTTTTTTTGGATTTTCCAGATGCGGTTTCTCTGTGTAGCCCTGGCTGTCCTGGAACTCATTCGGTAGACCAGGCTGGCCTCGAACTCAGAAATCTGCCTGCCTCTGCCTCCCAAGTGCTGGGATTAAAGGCATGCGCCACCGCCGCCCGGCTTACAGAGCACTTTCTACATGTTAGACAAGAATCTGCTACTGATATGTTCCCAGTTCTCTTTAAATTACAGTTATTTTGAGACAGGGTCTCATTAAGAACAGACATTGACCTTAAACATGTTACTTTCCTGCCTCAGCTTCCCAAGTATCTTAGTTTATAGGCCTATAACATAAAGCTCAACTCAATTTCGTAATTTCTCTGTCCATTGAGGAATTAGAATATTAATAGTTCCATAATGATAATATACATATACAAACATTTGCATATAAATAGTAATCAATAAATGGTATCGACTAGCCACAAATTCACATTATGAATAGTAGCAATTTTAGTTATGGGAAACTACTTTGGATAATCTGAAACCTTGACTTTTCTATTGAATTAATATTTTTGGCAATGAATAAAAGTGTTCTAATAAAATATATCCATGTTTCTTTCTTAGCATAAAATATGCACCTTGATCTCAGTAAATGTGAGGATTTACCTTGCTAAGTAGACATGTTTATGGCTCTTACTATATGATTGTTTTGCTTCTCCAGTTAAGCCAGGCAAATTGAGTTTAGTTACGATATGAAACCTGATATATTGATTCTTTGGTGTCAGGATCTAAAAGCCAGATGGTAAATGGGAGCTGTGTTGAACAATTTACATTATTTGACTTACTTTGGGGATTTAAGAATTTTTGTTTATTAATTGCCCTTTGGTGGTGTCAGGCTAGTTTTTAAATAATGTATAAGGCTAGAAAATCTGCCTAATGATCTCTTCACTAGATACATTTAGAAAAGAAATAATAGTATTTAGAAAACTTCAGTTTCAAATATTGTATCACATTTTATAATTTGAGTTTCATTGATTCATAATGTGGTTAAGCAGCTCCATATGGGAGATTACTTAACGAAAACCTTATGATTTTTGTGAGATGCACAGAAATTTAATTTATAGTAGCATTTTGAAATATGCCTCTTTTCAATATGTTTAAGTTAGTGTCACAGAGTGAAGAAAAGCTGAGGTGGCACTGGTGCCCACTTTAGCACCTGACTTTGCCACAACATGTTCAGGAAATATTTGCTCAGTATGCTGAGTGCCTAACGTTGTTCATCCATGTCTTCAAAAGAAGCCATAGCTTTTACACTTGTCGATTACACCGCTATTTTCCTTTTGTTATTTCCCTACTAGAATTCGACAATTTCAGAAAAATACTTCTTCATTATCTTGATTAGGAAGAAAAATAAAATCAAGCTATTTTAAATAAAGAAGGTTGAGATGAAATCACCCTCAGTTAACTAGGGAAACCTTAAATCTCCCAAGAATGTTTCATTACATGAGAAAAGCACATTTTTCATTTTTGGGAATACTTTTCAGTATTTGGGATGAAAGCCTGGTGTACATAAGGAGAAAATTGGAGTTATGTAGACTCAAACCAAGGGTAAACACAACATGCTAGTGGCAAAAATACATTGTCAAAATGGATTAAAGACATGGATAAAAGAACTGAAACTTTGGAACTGGTAAAGAGATGAAGAGGAAACATTTCAGCATGTTGAGACTTAAGCAGAAATGCACTGAATAAAATCCCATGAATTCAGAAAATAATCAGAAGAAATGATAAGTGGGATTGTATCAAACAACAGGTTCTCTGACCAACAAACAGAAAACATATCATCATGAATAGACATCTAAGACTATAGGAGAAAATCTTTACCAAGTATTTATTAGACAGGTGATGGAGGATCTGAACATACAAAGAACTCAACAATGCACAAACTACAATGATTGAATCAATAAGTGGGGAAACAAATGGAACAATTGCTTTTCAAATGAATGAGTCCAAGCAGCTAATAAATATGTGAGGAAGTATTCAATAGGAACGCAAACAAACGCGAAATTGAAAATTATACCTCACTCCATCCCAAGTAACTATTCCACACTCCCCAAATTGGTGGAAATATAAATGACCCCAGCTACAAAAATCCAAATGTAAATAAAAAGTACAGATTTCCTATATCAGTACTTTTCAACCCTCCTAATGATGCAGCTCTCTATTATAATACAGAGAGAGAGAGGGGGGGGGAAGGAGGGAAGGAGGGAGGGACAGAGACAGAGACAGAGTGACTGGGGGAGGGGAATGGGGAGCGGGAGAGGGGGAGAGAAACACCTGGATTTTTGACTGGAAATTTCTATTGTTCTAAACTATCAAATTTGTTGTTTACTGTTATCATAGCCATAGTAAATCAATACAACTACCAAACCAAAACCTTTTCCCTGGCAGTATTATTTGGTAGAAGGAAAATGATAGTTGGGAGGGCAGAGAGTTGCCATTAATGAAATTGCTAGACATTATTTAGGATTTGAATTAAACATGAAGATAAATCAAAGGATAATCTTATTTAATGTAAAAATCCTTTTTTTCTTATGCCTGTGGTTTGTTTCATCATAATAAATTACAACCCTACTCTGAGCTCTTGAATGCCTTTTACATGCCCAACTCCCTAGTATCCCAGTGTTCCTAAATATCTTTGAAATATGCATCTTCTCACTGTCATCTACCAACCTTTTTGAGATATACAACGTCTCTTGTCTAATGAAATGTTCTATTCCATCCTGTGGTTATAGACATTTTTATTTTTAACTTTTTTCATTGTATTTTTATGTTCAGGGTTTTTTGTCTTCACACAGTCTATGGATTAATGGACTTTAAGTAGGTGTTGGGAATTGAACCTTGCTTCTCTGGAATAGCAACCAAAGCACTTAAGCATGGAGCCATCTCCCCAGCTCTAGATTCACTTTGTAATCATCCATCAGAAACATAAACAACTTTTTATTGCTTCTATTCAATTCTCTTTAATACCTTCAATCAAGAGTCTCTGCCAAGAATAAATTTTACCAGGTGTGGTGTTTTGAATAACTTTGGCCCCCATAGATTCATGTTTTTGAATAGTTGGCCAGAGGGAGTAGAATTATTAGGTGCTGTGGCCTTATTGGAGTAGGTGTGGCCTTTTTGGAGGAAATGTGTTACTGTGTAGGTGAGCTTTGAGGGCTTTTATGGTCAAGCTCTGCCCAGTGTGGAATCAGCATTGTCTGCTGTCTTTGGATCAGGGTGTAGAACTCTTGGCTCCGGTAATACCATGTCAGCTATGCTTCCTGCCAGGATGATAATGGGCTGAACTCCTTGTACTGTAATCCAGCCCAGATTAAATGCATTTACTTTATGAGTTGCCTTTGTCATGGTGTATCTTCACAACAATGAAAACCCTAAGATATTAGCCATAAAGTGGTCTTTAAGATTCGTTCACTGCATAGCTCATTCATTAGTATTTTTACCATTTCAGCACACACAGCAATGCCCAGGGTAGAATTAAAGCTTCACTGTCTTCTCCTAGGGCATCATGAGATTTCGGTGTTAAGGTGTTTGCTTGTCACATTACTAATTATTAAAGGATAACTAAAAGTATCCTTTCCCCTCCCTAAGTGATTATTAGTTCACTGAAGACTCAGAAAACAGTCTGGTAGAGAAAACTGAAGAATTGGTTACGTGTCCTGCTTCAAGGACTGGGAAGAATGTTAGACATGATGTCTTCTAAAATGTTATGCCTGTTGAAAACTGTGACCTTATAAAAGGATCTTAGCAGCTATAATTAGATTAATGAAGTCCTTATATGCTGGAATGGGTACTGTTGTGGTTTGATTGTGCAAAACCCTGAGAGCCTCATATGTGTGAACGGTACACTAACATAAGCTTGTTATCCCTTAAGTAGCTTATTGTTATAGCACTTTTAACTCAGCAAGAGTAGAGAAACTAAGACACAGTCTATCTTTATTTCAACCAGTTTCAACTCTAAGAAGTATATATGCTTATTGTAAATTTATAAAGTAAACATAAATATTCAGCCAGATATGATGGCACATGCCTTTAATGCCAGTACTAAGGAGGCAAAGGCAAGTGGATCTCTGTGAGTCCTAGTCTAGCCTGGTCTACATAGAGAATTCCAAGGAGAACTTCATAATTATATCCTGTCTCTAAATACATACATACATACATACATACATACATAAATATTGATTTTCCTATTAATAAGTATTTACAATCAGAATTTTATTTTAAATATAAGCAAAAATTATACTGACACAAATGTCTTTCTAAATTCTCTGGATCATTATGTTCCCTTACAAATTGCCCTTTGTTCCCCTTTACCAGATACACTTAAACTCACCCAATTATCCTTCTAGAGAACATTCAAACTTATTTTCCCCAATTTGAGTCTCTCAATTCTATTAACAAATATGGTAACATTTTTACTTAACACATCAATATATCCACCTATATATTTAAAGTCATTTATAGATTACCTACATTCTCTAGTACAATGTCAATACTGGGGCATTAGGTGTTATATTTTATTATTTCGAGAATAATGGCAAGAAAAAAACCCTTATTTTCATATTTCAAAAACTGACTTGCAGCCATTGTGGTGTGAGAGCATGGCTAGGCTTGCTCATATGCAGACTGTTAGCTACATTATCTTTCTTCTTTCCCCCTTTTCAGTTTTCTGCCAACAAAGTGCGTTTTCTAAAACAGAAACATGTTTCTGGTTTACAGAGTCTTCAGTGACTATTCATTTGTCAGCACACATAGTTTGAACCCATGCCAGGAACATCAGGTAAAAGAGAACAAAACAAAACAAAACACTTAAAACACTGTGCTTTAGGAATCATAACTGTCCTCCCTGTCACTGTCACTACTCTCCTCCTCACCATCCCGGAGGTTGGTGTCATGGTAGCAATATCTTCTAAATTGCTTTATAATTAACATTTTTTCCTATACCTTATCTCCCTTTATATTACTCAGCCTATCAACTCCACCATACAATGTCTCCAAGTGACCTTCAAAAGCAAATACTTGTGACTCTTTGTCTTCAAAAATTTCTGGAATGCAAAGACACAGGGCTGAGATAATGATTCTGATGTTTACATTCTAGAGAAGACAACCCGTTTTTACATAGTTGCCTGCTTCTGTGCTTTATACTCTAATAGAAAACTCTCTATTTGAAGAGGAAAGTTTATTTTAAGGTTAGATTTTAAGTCCTCAAAACTCTAACAACAAACACACACATGCAGAAACACATGTCTGTATACATTATGCGTACATAGCTTCTGGATGTTGGCATGATCGTCAGGAAGAAAGAAAATACAGAACAACAGTCACCATTTGCTAAACATTTGTTTTCTTTTAACAGTAGCTTGACTTTTTTTAACTGTTTTTTTTTTTCAATTTGTATGCCCCCTACTTCGTTTTCATCAAGTTCACATCAGGGGAACCTAAGGATAATCAGATAGAAACAGGTTCGGCATAGGAAAACCTCAATAAGCAGTGGGAAGTAGACCCAAATCCATAATCACCAATGCAGAGTGACTCAAATCAAGGGAAATCAACTATAAAAAACTACACAAGTAAAAGAAAAAACCAGGAAACAATTAGAAATAATTATTGTTAATTACAGAGAAATGTGCTCACATTAAAACTGACTTAGATTCCATTATTCTGTAACATATTCACGTCTTGTGTCATTTATTTTAATTAAATTTGTGGAGCACACTCTACCAACAAATCTAGATAGTTAAACACAGCTAATATAAATTTTACTAAACATTCAGATTTTTTTCTTGAAATTGGAATTTTAAAAAACTGCTTGAGTGTAATAAGACTTTGATTTTATAATGGTTGGGGAGGCGTGGACAAGCAACATTCAATATGCAAAATAAAGTTCTAGAAGGACAAGGAATGGAGTTACATTTGTCATGTTTTTACATATTAATGTAACCTACTTATTCTTAAATTTATGGAAAAAAAGATTTAAAGTATTTTTCATGGAAACGTTATTTCCATGTATTCCATGATATTGCTTTCATTTGATGATTCATGTTAACCTTTGTTGTAGAGTTTTTAGTGCTTTAGGGTTGAACCCAGCTTACACACACACACACACACACACACACACACATACACACACACACACACACACACACACACACACACACACACACACACACACATATATATATATATATATATATATATATATATATGTGGTTCACACTCTGTTCCCCAACAACAATTCAGGTCTGGTGATTCATCCTCAATAGGCCAAGGAAAAGAGCCAAATTCATTGTGAAAATCAGAAAAAGATATTTTACTAATATGGTGCTTGGGATGAGATGAGATTCGCTTATGAACCCTTACCTTCCACAAGAAACCAAAGCCAGGAAGCTATAAAAATTGTTTTTATATTGCTATGCTTGGCCACTTGACACTATGTTCTGCACTTGGTCTCTTCTTGCTTTCTGTTTACTCATTTTTTTTTTCCAATCACAGATATGTTGCAACTCAAGACTGAGAAACAAAAGCAGGGAGCAAAGGGCAACAAAAGGAGTGGAGGAGGCGGGGGAGGGGTGTCCCTAGGGAAGAGATTTTACAGTTCTACCAACTTGTCAGACCACCTTACAGGATGAGACTGGATGATGGGTTATAGGTGGTCAGGCCCACACCTTGACCAATGATGCTTAAGTGAGCATTATTTAAGGGAAAAAAAAAGGATACACTAGAAAAATGTGTAATTTTTTCTAGCTGGTAAGCCAAAATTTAAAATAAAGAGAACAAAAAGACATTTTTCTTAGGATAAATAAGAGACTGTTGCTAACTTTGTGTGCCCTCTCTTCTTCAAGTAAATCAAATTAAAATACACTGTTTAATTATTTTAATGACATTATTGCTGAAATGTAATGAGCATAATCACTAGATGTTTCCCGTGCACCTGGAACCTTCTAATCAGAATGACAATGGCTTTGGGTAGCAGTATCTATAAGGCAATGCTTCATTTCCATCTGTTTATAAGCTTCAAAGGCAAACATCAAGTGCATCATATCATCAATGAAGTAATGAGGCAAATAAGAATGAACTATCACACTCACACACATTACAAAAGCTAAGATTTCAACTCAGCTGCAAGTTAAAGACCTTGTACATTTCTGTAAGCAATGTTCATACACACCCTTGAGTAGGCACACAGAAATTAATATTTACTTCCAGTTATGATGCCTCTGGCATTTCCAGGGAAACAGTCTCAAGTTCCCACACATTAGTCAAGATTCTTAGTACTTGGAGGTGACCATACACATTAATCATTTCTAAGTAAGCTATATGCTGACTTTCACTCAAGATGGAAACTACAACAGCATACCTATGTCAAGAGCATTTGATGAGGCAAATGTTTCCCACCATAATTTTTAAAAATATTAATTATTACTGGTCGTTAATAAGCACTTGTGAACAAGATTCTTAAGGAAACAAGCATACTATGTTTGAAAGTGTCTACTCTGATTGATCATATACACTGTTGAAGTTTTGCCATAAAATGTGCTATAAGTGTGTTAGTTCATGAAAGAATAGGACTAACAACCAGCATTGTGGATGAATAGCATTATAACTTGCTGAATTCCAGTGACGTAAGTGGAAAATACAATGGATGACTTAAAGAAATATGCACAACTACAAATATTGTTGGTGGTTCTGATGATCATTATAGGTAAAAGATTTTCCACCAACCTAGATCCCACTAGATATGTCATTACAAGATGAAGAAATGTGTGGAAATAACATATTGAAAAGGACACACCCCATGGTGATAACATTCATCATGTGATTTATTAAGGTGTGTATTTTAACAGAGATGAACCTGCCATTTTTTATTGAAAATAGATATTTTAAATACATTATACTCTGATTACAATTTCCCCTCAACCAACTTCTTCTAGATCCTCCCCACCCCCTGGTTCATCTACATCTACACCTTTCTAATGCATACCCTACCTTAGTGACAGCGGATGACTTCAGGTTTCCAGTGCTTTCTTCAGCCATAAGTTGACACAGAGGTAGAGTAGAAAGGAGTCTAAACAGATATGCTGTGTGTACTATGGGTTACCCAGACATTCTATTGTCTACTAGGACACCTTAATGAAATGTGAAGGGAAAGTATTCTACATAATATACCTGGTTGTAGTCATTAAATAATCTTTAGATATTCAGGCTTTAATGAATAAGCCAACTTCTTAATGTCTGTTGGTAACTACATGGTTTCATTTGAACCACTAAACAAAGCTATCTCTTACACAGTAGTTCTAGAGAATTGGACATCAGTAGGAAAACATGGATGCAGTTCCAGAGGATCATGGATACAGAGTGAGTGCCTTATTGAACAACAATCTTAGAGAATATTTTGAGGAGCTTATTAATCCTAATTTTTTCTCTTAAAAACACATATCTCAGTATTTTACAACATTCAAAAAACACAGAATTTGGTAGAAGTTTAAAATGTCTTTATTAAGTGAGTAAGTGTTGGAGATTATTGATTTCTTATAATTCATGTATACAGACTCACTGTCTTCTAGGTCACTTTACAGTAAAAAAAAATCATTTAGGTGTTCTGATTGTTAAGATTTCTAGTCTGCTTTTTATAGCTTAAAATTGTATAATTTATGTACCCATATTTTCTCTACCTTTATGTCAATCAAATCTAGTCTTATGTATCATTCATATTTCTAGATATAATTCCAACACTCAAATTGTTCTTAGAGATTTTCTATTTTCATAAAATAAAGGCTAACAGCATATTTTCAAAGTGTCATCTATTTCATTTGAGACAACAGCTCATCTCTAGTAATTGTGTTATTGATCCTTCTCTTCTGTCCTTTAATTAATAATTATGAGACTAATTCATATGGCACTTGGAGTTACAGCAAAGGGTCTGATCAGCTCTCCAGTTTGATACCAATTTATTGCTTAATTCTCAAGACTCAGTGGATACCACTTTCGAATGAAACATAGTTTTGTTTAGTTCATATTTTATATTACTAGCTCTCTGATTTTTTGGTCATAATGCATCCATGGGCTTTGGGAAATAATGGATTCTGTATATTTTGATCTCAGGCTGGTGAATTAAATTAAAATTTACAAAACAGTCACCATAACTACAAAGCATTTTTTATAGATGTTTTACTAAAGAAGATGACTCTCTCAACATAGACGATCTCTATCCATCTCTTCTTTGGAATTCTGACTCAGATATTCAAGGTAGAAAACATCTCTGCCTCGGGATGTCTTACAGAATAGGCCTATCAATGACTTGTACAATGACTAGACATCATAGATAATTCCAAAAACATTCAAAAATTGCATTAATTAAGTGTAAGGAAAGATTTGGTGGGTTCATTCGTTTGATTTGTATCATTTCTTTTTAAGTTTCTACACCAGGCTTTAAATGATAAGCTAAAAAATAATTTATATTTACACATTTAGAATATCTTCCCATAAAAAAACAAATCTCCTTATGAGTAAAGCCAACCATCCTGATTGATATATTGATTGATCCACTGATACAGTTTTGTGACAACTCTTCCTAATCACTTCTTTGTAGCTATATTAGGGAGCTCATATTTTGTAAGAGGGAGACATTTATAGGGACATTTGCACCCGCTTTAGATTTTACACATTGTTTTGAGTCATACAAAATTAATGCCTATTGTATTTATCAAGAATGATTTTTGTCAAAAATATACACCAAGGAACACAAGATAAATGTAAAATATATAGAAAGAATATCTGATCTGAAACTTTCTAGCTGGACACATGAGAGATTAGATAGCTCAGCTCCAAGTTTATGCTCATCTGATGAGCTATGTCTATGCCTCAGCCCCTATTCTCAAATTTAAGTTTGTTTTACAACTCACCATTTTAAGTTGAGCTCAGCTCTTGCTGGAATTTGGTCACTAATGCCTTTGCCAGTGTTGACACATGTGATCCTTCATTTTCTTGACCTGGTGACTCTCTGATTCTCTTATACATACTCCTTCTTTACAAAAGCTCCATATGTTTATCTTTTGAAAATATGTTGCCCAAGAAACCTCAAATGCTGGATGAGGACAGTTAAAAATATAGCAAAAAAATATAGCAAACACTTTGATCAGCTTACAAGTTAAGGTAAAATAAAGTAAGTAGAATTACTAAAATTATGATAATTACATGTTTGTTCATTCGATCTCTAATTTATGCAGACTTTCACATGCTACATATAATAACTCACTGATATGTATCTCAATGTAATATTCTTGTTAATTTAATTTCTTTTTGAAAGATAGAACAAATCATTACTACTCTGATAAGTTGATTCAATTAAATTAAATATCTCCATGGGTGTCTTTTAATGACAGTTATACCTAAATAAAAAAGGAAACAGCATTCTAAATATACCTAGGAAATAGAAATGTGTAAGCAGATTATATCTAGGGGAAAAGATAAAATATGTGACAAAACAAGAAAACAGGGAAATAATACCTAATTTTTAAGAAAATACATCAATTTAATTTCAATAAATTAAATAATACTTTTGATTCTTTTGACAATATAAACAGGTTTTATTTGACCCTCATCTGAAAATCAGGTAATTCTTTCTCATTCTTTCTCTCTCTCTCTCTCTCTCTCTCTCTCTCTCTCTCTCTCTCTCTCTCTCTC